>NC_049916.1:1114465-1414465 GCF_001411555.2 Juglans regia
TCCCTCAATGATACCAGGAGTTTCCCCTTCGGTTGGCGTTGCTCGGGTATCTGTTCTTCCTCCTTTGATTTTCTCTGTTCATTGATTTTTTATTCTATCTCGAGCCACTTATTCGTCTCAGGAAAGCCACGCCCCTCAAGCAGAGTCTCTCCCTTTGCAAGAAGACGTTGTAATGGTGGAGGTGGAGGATGATTCTTCCCCCACTTGTAGTCCACCTTGCTCAGGAGCTGCCCAGGGCGGGAGTTCAACCCAAGCTGAGGAACTGCCAAGTTCACAGTTCGTCCTTCCACAAGATGCTCCTCGTGCAATTGTTGAAATTCCTTATCAGTGCGAGGAGGAACTCGGTCTACCCTACATACATGCCGAGGCCTTTCTACTGTTGGTGGACGTCGAGCCCTCTTCCTCTTCTGGGCCAGGGAATTCGCAGTATTTGAACCACAGTCGTCGTCGTCTTCCACAAGATCTGTGAAGACTGATGTGAAGATTTGTTTGAAGTCGTGAATATGTGGGTGCAAGAATAAGAGAGCTGATAAATTCACGGCTTTGGGTGAACATACTCCATACGTGGTGGGTCTCATGACCTTATTTGGGTCGTTTTGGTGGCTATCATTGTAGATCTAGGCATATCTAGTGGTTTGTAGTTGTAGATCTGCAAACCAAATTTGGTGGGTCTCATGATCGGTTTGGGCGGTTTGCATATTTGAAGAATAATTTTTTTTTACATGTAGACATTTATTGCAGATTGTGATTAGATTTAGTTTAATTTCATGTATATAGGTATGATTTTGTTAGTCAAGTTGTATAAATTGGAACAGATTTTGTTTGGGTTTGATTTTATCTACGCATATGCGTATGATCTATTTTGTTAAGAAAAGCATGGACAAGACAGTCGGTGAGAGGAAGAGAAAATACAAAACGATGGAAATTTTTTTAGAAAATAAAGAGTAAAATTACAAAACGGCATAATAACACCGCTCATGGAACAGTTAAAGAAAGAAGAGTTAGAAGTGAAGCATTAAAATTAGGACATAGATGGAAGAAAAAGTGTCAATGAAAAGACTGTTTAAGATTGATTGATGCTTATTATATATTGTAACACCCCCCTTCCCGTAGGATAGGTGTATCACGTGTTTTTCATAGAATAAACCCTAGCAAGAGATCTCATATTTAATAACTGAAAATAGGATTTATTTTGTAGAAAAATTGTCTAATAAAAATGTTTTCTAAAGACATTAAAGAAATGATCTGACTAAAATTTGTCATAAAAATAGTTTTGTTCTAGAAAGTCTGAACTAAAAATAAAAATGCTCCTTCTACTCCTGGCCTGCCTGCTCGTAACCATCATCTTCACATGGGTGGTTAAAAACATGAAAATAAACTAAAATGAGTCGATGACTCAGTAAGAAATCTATCACAACGTAAACGTAATAAACATAAGATTTTCATAAGAACTTTCATGCTGAGCTTAAAATTTATGACTATTCGTGCTAATGCTTATGCTATGTATGACTAATTTATCTGAACTAACTAACTGATTTATCTGACTGGTCAACACACTTAACCATGTGTGCAAGGTTGTGCACCGGCCCCACATCCCGCTGCAGCAAGGGGAACCGCTAATAGTATTCTAGCATACTTTGGTGGACCACGACTGAGTTCATGGCTTGCACACCACCTTGAACTGAACTGCATTGGTACCATGCATCTGAATGATCATCTTATTAACTGATCTGATCTTATCTTACACTTGAATTTAAGATGACTTACGTGTCTTATACACATGAGATGCATGACATATTACATACATAAACATAATTTATGAATTTAAACATGATGCGGAATGACATGATCGTATGCTATGCTGGATGACATGCTTGCACATGACATGAGCGGTTCATAAATAATGGCTGTCAAAGAACTGGCTTGAATAATACATACATATAAGCTAACTGTGATGATCCTAATTTATGATCAAATTTACTTACCTCGAAACGTTTCTTCTTGGATAATACTTCGTAACTTGAGACCTATATACAATAAATAACTATCACTAAATTGTTTGGAAATAAATAAATAAATACTAACATCTTACTTAACTAAATTTGGAATTCTAAAAGATAGTCAAACAAATATTTTGTTTAACACTAAAATCAATAATTCCTAGTATTTAAATTACTTAAAAATAATAATTTATAATTTTAGAAGAATACTTGGGCTATTTTAAAATAATTCATAAAACTTAAATTCTTAAACTAAGTTTCCTTTCTTAACACAATTATTAAAATCTTATAAGAAACCTAATAAATTCCATTAAATTCTTAACATAGTAATTTTATTAAAATCTTACTAAATTGATAAAGGAAATATTAACTAAAATATTAGACTTACAAGTATACTTTAAAATATAATTCCAATTCTTTAAACACTTTCTTATAAAATGAACATTTAACTAATATATTTATTTAATTAAAAACTAACCTTTAAAAATATTAAGCCCAATAAAATCACTAAAACTGATGTTAAAATAAGATTAAATCTAATTTAAAATACCCTTTCAAATTCTTTAACTATTTTCTTATAAAAAATGAGCTCATGACTAATATATTTATTTAATAAAATAAACTCAACTTCAATACAATGACATATTAATATTCATAATTAACATACACTTAAACATAAAGTTATAAATGTAATCGTACTTAAAACACTGAAGATACTATGGGAAAGGATTAAAAAGGGTATAAAAGTAATCTCTTTTAAACACTTGCACTGAGTGAATTAAACCTAAAAAGCAACTAATACGTTATGTAGAGAAACAGAGGCAACGGGAGACGCATGCGAGGCAGAGGACTCACCGAGAGAGAGGCTAACGTGCGGCAGTTCTGGGTTGCTAGCGGGGGTCACGAAGGCGCGACTGGGGGCTCGTCTGTGGTGGTGTGATGCCGAAGGAAGTGAACCATGCGGCAGTGCAACCGAGAGAGAGGGAGGAGTACACGCTGAGCTGGGTGGCTAAGGGTCGTAGGCCTACCGGGATGGAGTAGATGTCACGGGGAAGAGCTGGTCGGTGGTTTTTGGCATCGTGGGTGGTGCTCCGACGTCCTGGGGTGATCGGCGGAACAATCTGAACTGGTAGCGTCAAGGTGCTCAGCAAGAAGCCACCGCGTGGCGTACGTGTGACAGTGCTTGGAGGTCCTTCTTGGTCATGCATGGTCTGCGCAGCAGAGTCGCTGTGGTGGTTCCATCGTCGAGTCGTGGCCTTTCCAGTTGCTGCGTCTCACCGAGTAGCATCCGAGCGGCTTTTCATGGCATGGGTGTGCTCTGTTCCGTGAGTGCAAAACAAGGGTGCATTTCGTGCATGACTGGGACGCAGGGAGGGCTTACAATGTAGTCCGAGGAGTTGGTTGGTCATCCTGAAGGTTGTCGACGGTGGCGTTGGCGTGCTCTGGGCAGAGGGGCTGAGCGTACATGGAAGGGAAGGCTTGAGGTTTGCGGCTTGGAGTTTTCTTTCCATCCCCAAGTGATAAGTGTAATATTAATATATATTTAGGTGATGAATCAAGAGGAAACCTAGAGAAAAAGAGACGTGTATGAGAGAAGTGCAGAATGAAGAGAAGGAAAAAATGTGTAAGTTAAAAATAATGATAGTTATCCTAATAACAATAAAATCTTAAATAGTAATAATAATCATAATACGATAATAATTCTATTAAAATTAACAATTTATAATAACATAAAATCTGCTAAAATAATAATAATGATAATAATAATATTTATACCTATATGAAATAAAACTTATTTTATGGCCTAATCTTAGGATCGGGTTCTTACAAATATAATACATATATCTCCTTTAACTTAAAAGTGGCTATAAACGTGAACATTAATGAACAGTACTACAGTAAGGAGCCATGCTCGTGAACAGTAATAAACAGTAAAATAAATGATAAGAGTTTTATTAAATATTTTTAAGAGAGTAAAATCATATAAATAATTAGAATTTTTAATATAATTTAAATCTCATAATATTCTTAATTAACTAAAATCATTTAGATAAAATGATTTTCTATCATTATAATATTTTTGGAGTTTCTAAAATAGAAAAGACTTACTTTAATGATAAAAAAATATAAGAGCAATATAGAAATAAAAGATTCTGTATTTTTTCAGTGCTCCTTGAGTCATTGAGTATTGTGGTTGAATTCTACACAATTCATATATTCTGCTAAGAAAACTATTGTTAAAATATCTAAAATCTTTTAATTTTCATATTATTCATATTACTGTAACGTTTTGTTATCATTATGATGCTTGTTAAAATTTATTTTCTTGCTCCTGTGTATTAAATTATTGACTAATTAATTTTCTTTAAAAAAATATATTATTTTTACACATCATATTATTTTTTTGGACACACAATTTTTAATTAACTAGGCAAATGGGCAAACGTGCTTTGCACATTATATAACTGCTAGTGTATATATATATATATATATATATATATATGGGTTAATTACACTTTGCCCCCTCCAACTATCACCAAATTCACAATGTGCCCCCGAAACTATTGATTGCATCAAAGTGGACCCTCTTACTTTAATAACGTCCCAATCCCCCCCTTCCGTCTATGATAAGAGTTAAATCAAACGGAAAACTCACCCACGTGCTTCTCACATGCTAATCCTTCAATGCAAAGACAAAATCACCCCTCACTCCATCGGTTTCCATTTCCCCAAACTGAACTTCATATTCAAAAATCCCCAAATCTGAAATTCGAAAACCCTAACTCGGAAACCAGTGACCATCGATCGATTGTTGTTCGCATTGGTGTTCGTTCGTCCTCGCACCAATCTTAGTGGCTTCATAAAATATTTTCGTTCATCTTCATCGAGTTGGTATCTGTCTTCTTCGCGCAGTGGGAGTCGCAGAGGTGAGTCCATCTCAAAATGACTCCATCTTTGTCTTCATCGAATTTGTATATTTTTCGTGTAAAACTGAGTAATTTGGAATGTTAAAGTGTACTGTTTTTTATTATGTCCCCCTCCAATATTGCACATAGGTGGGTCCAATGTTGTATGCTTCCTAATATGACGCTAGTGCATTGCTGAGTGGCGTTAGTTGTCCCAGTTTGAGAACACAATAACATGAGTGTGTTGTTGTTATCTTTATTGTCGGGTTGTGACAGAGGGACCACAGAGGTGGTCTCTTGCATAGGAAAATGACCAAATTTATCCGTTTGGTCCAATAGTTTACTTTTGTTTACTTTATGGTTGGTCTAATAATTGACTACGGTCCATGACTAATTTAATAGACAATATTTTGTAGGATGGCTACGAGAAATTTGTTATTTCAAGTCCATCATGGTGGGATAATTGATAGGCGGCAGAATGGGGAATATGTTGGGGGTAAGACTGATGTGTACCATGAACCATATGATGAGGATCAACTATCATGGATTGAGATACAGACGATTATGGCCAAGTATGGTTACCATCCAGGTGACCTAGTCTACTATAGACACCCTAGCTTGAGGATGCACAATGGTCTTAAATTGCTTACATCTGACCATGATGTGCTGTCTATGGTGGCTGCGCTTCAGGATCAACAAGTGGCTCATTTGTATCTTGTGTCTCATTCTCGAACTTCAGTGCACCAGTCTTCTTTGCATGATCATCATGTCGAGGAGGATGTGAGTGAGGATGAGGAGGAAGCAGAAGCACGTCGCCTTGGACTTAATGATCCATTTTGGAAAGAAGTGTTGAGTAGTGAGGATGAGTTGTATGACATTGATGTCAATACAGTGGGAACATCGAGGTCAAAGCCTGCACAACCAAGGAGTAAAGGTGTTGAGTCTCAAGTGACAGTTGATGATAAAGAGCCACAATCTTCCTCAGATGCTGAGGATGAGGAGGATGAAGGGAGGAATCAAGACAGAAGTGGTCCAAGGTGGCCAGAGGAGGATGACATAGGTATACTCTTCTATTTTCTTGTTTATTATTTTAGTGTTCATTTTTCAGAACTTGCTAAACAATGCTTGCTTTAACAATTAGCAGGTAATTGTTCTGATATGACACCAAGTGACGTCCTTCAATCTCCTGTCCATAGTGGTGACGAAGGACATCATGATTTTAAGTTTCCCGAGTTTCAAGCTGTTGACTTGGAGAAGCCAAAAATATCTGTTGGAATGAAGTTTGGATCTACAGCACAGTTTAGAGAGACAATAAGGAGGTTGAACCTAAATATAGGTAAATCGATAAAATTTGCAAAGAATGATGGGGATAGGGTTACTGTTGTCTGCAATACCCCTAAATGTCCTTACCGGGTTTATGGGTCTTGGATTAGAGGGCAACAAACTTTCCAGATAAAGTCTATAAACCCAAGACATGATTGTAGTAGGAGTTATAAGAACCCCATTGTCACATCATCTTGGATTGCAGATAAGATGATGCCACTGTTTATAAGCCAACCTAATGTGCCTATCAAAGCACTTGCTGATGAGATTAAGAGAAAGTGGGGAGTGGAAGTTCCTAAAATGAAGTTGTATCGTGCTCGAGCGAAGGCTCAGTTTACCATATTTGGCAGCCATAGAGAACAGTATGCCAAGGTATGGGACTATTGTGAGACCCTGAAACAAAGGAACCAAGGTAGTTGTTTGTTAGTTAGGGTGGAACGAATAGCTCCTGAGTTACCTCCTATTTTTCAAAGGATGTATGTAGGATTGGCAGCCTGTAGAGAGGGTTTTAAGGCTGGTTGTAGACCATTGATTGGTTTGGACGGTTGTTTCTTAAAAGGACCATTTAAGGGGCAGCTCCTATGTGCTGTTGGTAGGGATGCAAATGATAACATGTACCCAATTGCAATGGCCATTGTGGAGGCAGAGTTAAAGGATAGTTGGGGATGGTTTATTGAGACACTTATATCCGATCTTGGACAGCAACCTGAAGGTGGGTGGACATTTATCAGTGATAGACAAAAGGTAATTTTATAAATATTTCAATATATTCTATTAACTAAAACTTATTAAATGAGCCACTCATTGAATATTTTTTGTAGGGTTTAAAACCAGCAATGGAGGAGTTGGTGCCTTACAATGACAGCCGTATTTGTGTCAGGCATTTATATGCCAATTTTCGAGATGCTGGCCACAGGGGTGTGGCTTTAAAGGAGAAATTGTGGCAGGCAGCTACAGCATACACAAAGAGGGACTTTGAGAGAGCTATGGAGGAACTGAAAGCCCTCAGTCAGCCTGCATATGACTACCTAAAGGTTATAGACCCATCACAATGGTCTAGAGCATGGTTTAACACATTTTCAAAGTCTGACTTGGTAGTGAATAATCTTAGTGAATGTTTCAACGCGTATATTCTGCAAGCACGTGATAAGCCAATTGTGACTATGGTGGAGACCATACGGAAGAAACTGATGGCACGATATCAGTTGAAAAGGGAAGCAATTAGTAAATGGGAGAATACAATCACGCCTCGGATAGTTGCAAAGCTTGAACTTATGCATGATTTGTCCATCTATTGTACTCCAACGTATGCAGGATGTGGTCAGTTTGAAGTTAACAATGCTGGTAGGCAATATGTGGTTGATTTGGAAAAGAGGACCTGTTCATGTTTGAGATGGGACATCACAGGTATTCCATGCCCGCATGCATACACATGTATTGTGTATTCTGACCAAGATCCCAAGGGATATGTGCATCATTACTATAGTGTGGAGATGTGGAGGGCAGCATACGAGCCTTTAATTTACCCTATGCCAAGTGAGGATCAGTGGCTCACTACCACATACGAGAAGCCTACTGCTCCTGAGGTTAGGAAACAACCCGGGGCCAAAGAAACATCAAAGAAGAAATGAGGACGATCGACAAGGAGCAAACAAGTTGAGAAAAACTGGTGTGCATATGACCTGTTCGAGATGTAATCAAGTTGGTCACAACAAAAGAAAATGTCCGCGTGGGAACGCAGGCACACCCTCCTCCACTTCTGCAGCAGAATTTCAAGCTCCTTCATTTCCAGATGAACAAGTTAGTGGCTACTTCTTCCTTATTTACTATACGGTATTAATTTACATATTGCTTGAAAATGTTGAGAATGTTAATTTACATTTAAATGTGGTACTAGGTCATTTCACAACCTCCAATGTCAGAGCCTTCACAGCCAACAACCCAATCTATGCAAACTGGGAACGCTCCACCTTCGTCGCTTTCACAGGCAACATGGCAAACAAGTCCAACAGTGCAAACTCCCTTGTCAGAGACTTCGCAGGCAGGCCAAAGTAATCAACTGCAAAAAAATATGGGTCGTGTAAAGATGTTGGCCAAACGACCACCCAGGAGGCGGTCTGCAAGACTTGGGGGCCACCACTCACAGACTAGTACACGTAGACCTGTGTTTGTGGACTTAGACGTTGATACAAGCAATCCAGCACAAGGAAGACTGTGTTCTTGGGGCAATCCTGGAAGGGGAGGCATGCAATTCAGAGTTGGTCAACTGCCACCCAAGCCCCAAGTGCCTCCTGCCAAGGCTAATGCATCAGTGCAAAAAGGGAAGAATGTAGAGTCATCTTCACGTGTGGAGAGGATGAACGAAGATAAAAAGGGGAAACAGAAGCGACCAAATTGGCAATATTAACTTGTTGTTATAATGGTGTAGTTAGGGCTTAATGACATTACTGTTATTGGAAAACTTTTGTTGTAATGGTCTATAGTAGGGTGACATTATTAGAGTGATAATATTTGTTGGCAATATTGACTTGCTGTTCCAATTGAGGGATTTTGATATGTAGGGTGATATTATTATTAATCATTATCAACACAGTAAGTTGTTGTCACAAAATTCACTCCATAACCAAATTACATACAACAAGTGATGTTCAATACAACAATTAAATTCAAAACAACAACCACAGTCAATACACATCCAAAAAATTACATTAACCAATCCTACGCTATCATCAAGTAACGAGGACCTTCATCAGCATAATGAGACATTTTCATGTAGATAACAGCAACAACTAGAACAATTACAATGACACCACACCATGTGCAATTATTGTATTTCTTGTGCAAATATTTAGATTTTTCTTTCTCCTCATACAAAAACTGTTGGATATGTTTCATGTGCTCCCTCTCCATCACTAACTTAGCCTCCAATTCCGTAGATTTTTCCTTCAACTTATTGCATAACTCTTGGATATGCTCCCTACGCTCCCTCTCCATCACTAAGTTAGCCTCCAATTCGGATTTCTCAATCTTCAACTCACGACTCCGTATCCGGAGTCTATCTCGTAGCTGGCCAACCACATCTCCGCACGTGGAGCAATGGTCATCATCTACCCAATAAAAAAATGTACAAAACCTGTCTCCACTCCCATGTTGACAACCAGGAGTCCAATATGGGCATCTCCAGAACTTCCTTTTGTAATTATCATCAGTAGTTGACACTCTTAGACGTGCTCGTAGATTGCAACGGCAAAATGGGCCATCTAGTGGTGCTTTACCACCCCATCTTGTACTAGATGAACCAGTAGACATCTTTCACAACCTGCTGAAATATGTCAGGATTATGAGTGTAGAAATGAAACAGTTAAAAGAGAGGTTGATGAGCCAAAACATTTCTACTCTATAGACTTGAATCAATATTATTCTTTACAGACTACTGCAGCTTTATACAAAAGGAGAAAAGAATCTTAACAAACTAAACTAGAACATTATCTAAGCATGGTATCGAATCAATATCATGGCAATTAAATTGGAACATTGTTGAGTTACAATGTACAATCATTTATAGCATTCTTGAGCTACAATAAATTCGAATCATTTTTTCACTTTACAACGTACAGTCATTTATAGTATTCTTAAACTACATCAAGGCGAGAGATTTGTTATCAATATTAACAATCACTGAGGTACCTGCGATGGAGAAAGCAATTTGAATGAGAGCTCTACAAAAAAACTCCTCTGCAATGGAGTCACTAACAGTTCGAAGGGAACACCGACGTCGTGGTCGGCAGCTCACACCGTGGTTGGCAGCTTTGTTAGGGTTCGTCGTTGCCCACCTTCTTTGCAGTTGACCCCAGCTTATTTCTCCATCGCTCCTAATGGCTTCAAGACACACGTTCTTCACTTTGAAACAAAACCATTTTTCGGCATTAATAAAACGAGTCGTTTTGGCCATGGATTTGGAGATTTTTGAATATGAAGTTCAGTTTGGGGAAATGGAAACCGATGGAGTGAGGGGTGATTTTGTCTTTGCAATGAAGGATTAGCATGTGAGAAGCACGTGGGTGAGTTTTCCGTTTGATTTAACTCTCATCGTAGACGGAAGGGGGGGATTGAGACGTTATTAAAGTAAGAGGGTCCACTTTGATGCAATCAATAGTTTCGGGGGCACATTGTGAATTTGGTGATAGTTGGAGGGGGCAAAGTGTAATTAACCCTATATATATATATATATCTTCCTTATACTTAAAAGCACCTATAACGTGAACAGTAATGAATAGTAATCGTGAACAGTAATCAATAGGTTCGTGCATAATGCCACTATGTTTCTCTATGAGTCGAGCCGAGAATGGTTTCGTGCGTGTGAATGCCAGTATGCAACGTAATACCACAATCCGCGTCCCTCTCTACACCATCACAGCAAAACCACGGCAAAATCACCACAAAAATCCACAAAATAAAAAAATCATCACACAAATCATCACACAAATCATCACACGACACATCAAATTAACACATAGGTTTCCACGCAAATCACAAATCAGGATCATCGGTTGGAGCTTTTGAAGGAGGGAGAGTCCGTGAGAGAGAGTGGGCATGCATGAGGGGTAAATTGGGGCCATGGGTGGTTGGGGTAGGTTGATAGTGGCTATAGGAGGCTCATGACGGTGGCTGGACACCGTGGGTCGTGGCGCACGGCGGTGGAAGTGGGAGAACCCGTGCGTGAGGGAGGTGGACTTCGGGGGGGCAAATGGCAGGGAGATGGAGGCCGAGCTCGTTGGAGGGGGATGGCCGGTGGAAGAGGAGGCTACCGTGGAGGTGGTGGCATCGGAGGATGGCGCACGGCGGCGCAGCAACTTCAAGCCCATTCGGGCTGTGCACAACTGAGAAAGAGGAAGAGAGAGCGTGAGATAGGGAGACTGGTGTGGGGAGGACTTGCCGGAGTGAGGTGGTGTTGGTGGAATGGGCGGTGAGGCTCACCGGCGCACGGCAGCTTCGGGTTGGGCAGAGGAAGATTAGGCTAGGAGAGGGGCAACGTACCGCGTACGCGTGAGCTGAGGGAGGAAAGAGAGAGGGGAGGGAAAAGTGAGGGAGAAGAAGAGGGTCTAGGTATTTCAGTCCTTTCGTTTTGGGGTCTTTAAAATGATCTAACGGTAAAAGATTAAAATATTGATTTGAATATACGTAAACATTAATTTAATTAAAAACATTGAAATAAATTAAATAAATAATAAAATTTTATTAAATATTTTTAAGAAATTAAAACCATATAAATAATTAGAGTTTTAACGTAATTTAAGTATGATAATATCCTTAATTAACTAAATAAATAGCATATCATACATAAACTATCAAATTTAATTTATAAAATACTAATCTTCCATCATTAAATAAATGATAAAATTTTACAAAATATTTTTAAGAAATTAAAATCATATAAATAATTAGAGTTTTAACATAATTTAAATATGATAATATTCTTAATTAACTAAATTAGGCAAACGTGCGTGGGGAAGGAGAGAAAGGGAGAAAGGAAAAGTGGGAGAAAATATTAGTTCTTAGGTTTTAAATTCCAACCCTTCATCTTTAATCTTCAGATTTAATCTAACGGTAGAAGTTTAAATATTGATTTAAACTAACATAAAATAGATAATTATAATATAAATATTCTATCGTATACTTAAAATTAACTTTAATTTATAAAATACTAATTTTTCATCATTAAATAAAAGATAAAGTTTTACTAAACATTTTTAAGAGAATAATATTTTATCATACACTTAAGTTAAATTTAATTTATATAATACTAATTTTTTATTATTAAATAAATGATGAAGTTTTATTGAACATTTTTAAGAGAAAAAACTATCTAATTAATTTAAATTTTTAATATAATTTAAATTTCATGATAAATTATGAATATAAATAAATAATAATCTTACTCTTATATATTAGACTATTTTAATATTTAAAATTATATTTTATTTTTTTCTTTAATTTGACAGATGTGGCTACCACTGCTAATATATATATATATATGCTACAGTAGTACCACCCCTGCACGCATGCAGTACATGCAGTTAAACTTTCAGTACTTTGGGTAGTTTCAAAATTGAATGCATGTCTTGATCATGAGATCAAGATCATCATTTTATACCTAGTGATCATCGATCTAATTAATGTTCCACTTTTACCTTTTTAGCATCGATCCTTTGTTTCCTAGCCTTAATTAATTTCCACCTCTCTCTATTAATATCATTCCTCGATCCTATAATTTATTTATAGCTTTGCTTAGTTAATTTATAACACGTACGTTCGTACCCAATAAATGTAGCGATCCATTTAAACTTGCTAGCTAGACATAGGAAAATTTATATCATACGAACGAGAAGTGGGCCTAAGGCTCGGTTCGAATATCTAGATAAGATACAAACTATCTCATTTGGACTATACGGCAAGTCTCATCTCGATATCTAAATAGCGAGTGAGATGTTTTTCTTTTTCTTTTTATTTTATTTTTACGTTTTCAGCCTTCATTTATATTTTGAAATTAATAATTGATATAAATAGTAAAAAATTAAATAAACAATGCAAAATTGACATAAAAAGTACAAAAATGATATAAACAGTAAAATAAATAATACAAAACTGACATGAACAATAAAATTAACAATACACAATTGACATAAAAAGTAAAAAGTTATGTAAGCAGTACACTTTTTTTTTTTTTTTCCATCCCATTTCAAGATAATTCTTCATCTATGTTCACGCCTCTTTTCCGCTGTCTAAACCAAGCCACCATTTTAATTTTTAGTGAGAATATAAAATAATTTTGATTAAAAATACATATTTTGAGATATAAATTTATTTATAGTATATTTTTTAATTAATTATAAATATTACTTTTTATTAATATATTCATAACTATTATTAAATAATTATAAAATAATTTTCAATTATTGATGGGACATACACTTTTATCAAATCTCAAAAAATAAAAACTATCTCATTATTTAGACATATATTTTTTTATAAATTATCTCATATCATCTTAACTCAAAAATTTTATTACTATTTAAAAGTTTTCATCTTCAAAGGAGGCCGAAGCATCTGCTTGCGAGATCATGATGATTTCCTATTGATCATCCTCGTAATGTTAGCGAGTTCTAGTGAATAAGGGATCATGATAAAATTTAAGAGTGATGCTAGAGTCATCAAATTTGTGTCCCGAATAAGTCACCAAATAGTGTATTTCAATTTTTCAATTTTTTTTTTTTTAATCATCATAAATATTTAAAAAAAAATCACAATATCATTACAAAATATATTCTTAATTATTAAGTAAAAAAAAAAAAAGTCCCATTCGAGATACTATTTAAATCCCGAATTTCAGATCCAAAGCATTTCTAAAATTTTTGAAATCATCAATTGTACTGTTCCAAAACATGCATGTACGTATTAGCTAGCTTTTTTTGGTTCTATTCATACACATACGCGAGCGCGTGTATATATATATATATATTAATTTATTTTTTTCGTGTTTCCGTCCGACTGAATCGATTAGGTTGAGTTTGATTACTAAATTTATCTTAACTCATCTCAACTCATTATTACAATTTTTTCAAATTTCAATACAAAATATAATAAATAATTTAATTTTTTTAAATATCAAAATAATAATAATATTAAAAAATAATATTCTAACAATATTTTATCATCTCAACTCAATTCAACTTAACTTACTTCAACATCTAAACATAACCTAAAGATTAGTTTAATTATATAAAATTTTAAATTTTTATATAAAATATAATAATTAATTTAATTTTTTTAAATTTTAATATTAAAAAATAATATTATAATAATATTTTATATAATTTTTAATAAAATATCTTATCGTATCCCATCGTATAACCAAAATAACTGTGTCAGTCTTAACTCGCCCAGAAAAGAAGGGAGACAAAGCAAAGAAGAAAAAACCAAACAAGTAATTATCATTAATGCAGGGTCGCGTACGTACGTGTACGTAATCTTTCACAGATATGAATGATCATTACTTACAGATCAAAATTAAAGGCCCCCCAGCGAACTTTTCAATATTGATTCTTCAGATCAGATCAGATCAGGACAATCTATCTATCTATCCCATTCACGATCGTCATGATTCAACTAGAAATATATTCTCTATCTTTTGGGTAATTACTTCTGTAAAAGCTCTCCCCTTCCTGAATCAAAGGCATGCAAGTTTGTTCAGATTGATTAATGGGGGTGTACTTGGGCTTCTTTTATTGGGCAAGGTAGGGACCTATCTGACATATTGCTGTCCGAGTTTAAGGGCTCTTTTGTTTTTAGAGATGAGATGAATTGAGATTAAAGTTAAAAAGTTGAATAAAATATTGTTAGAATATATTTTTTAATATTATTATTATTTTGGAATTTGAAAAAGTTGAATTGTTTATTTTATTTTGTGTAGAAATTTAAAAAAGTTGTAATGATGAGGTGAGATGAGATGAGATGAGATGAGATGAAATGTTTTTAGAAAACAAACAATACCTAAGTAGAGCTTTGAATATAGAAATATTTTCTAACACTTCTTATTTTATTATTAATTTTTATATAAAATATAATAAATAATTTAATTCTTTTATATTTTAAAATAATAATTATATTAAAAAATAATATTTTATTCGTTCATTTAAAATTATTTCATTTTATGTCATCTTATCTCATTATTTAAATTAATCCTAAAATTTCATGATAGGCTAGCCTAGATCCCTTTCAGAGTAGCCCATTTTGACGAGGGTCCATCCAACCATATATATATATATACTGCTCAATTTCCAAATTTTATTTTTGGGTCCACAAGTAGAGCTGAGTCAATTTATATTTAATTTTGGAGATTGGTAGAAACTTCAAACCCAAATGGTCCATCTTGAATTAGGAGCTTGTGCTTTGGAAAAGTTTCAAAGGAATCTAGCTTCCTCATGATCCAGTACTTTCTGGGCTCTGGTGGGTTCTCCCTAATGAGCATTAATGACCTTCCTTGACGAATTCTAATTCCCAGAACGAAATGATCACCACCAAAAATTATGCTTAAACCGGTTCGGTTTTGTTTTTTTTTGTGAATAATAATAATAATAAATAACAAATCACATGTTGATGTATATTATAGACCACCAGTATCAGAATTTTTCTAATAATAATATAATTGAAAATTTTGATAAGCAAAACGATCTAGCTTGCAGCTGGCTGCCATGAGATCACCATACTATATATATACATATATATATACATATATACATATACATATATATATACATATATATATCCCATGCACAAAGATGGCTATGTAGTTTTTGTCCAAAATGGTTATTCGGTGATCATTTATATATAATCACATTACTTATTGGAATTAGATTGGAAAAAATCACATTACTTTTGTACAACTCTTTTTTCTTCTTTTTATTATTTTACAACTCTATTTGAGAATGATATATTTTCTAATAATTTCTATGAAATAAGGATATTAATTAATTTTGATATAGATTGAGTCGTACGTACGTAGAAGTATCGACCTTATTAATTTATAAAAATGCACTCAATTTAAAACAGCTAGGAGTGTAAAAATGATTGTCATATATATATATATATATATATATATATATATATACACAATATATATATATATAAACACACACACATATATATATATACACACACATATATGTGTGTGTGTGTGTTACACGCTTATATTTAGGGCTGTAATCGAGTCGAGTCGAGCCGGTCTTTGGCTTGCCGAGCTTGGCTTCAAAGACCGGCTCGGCTTGACTCAAAATACTCGAGTTCGAGTCCGAGCTCGAGATTTCTTTTTATTCTTTGTTCAAACTCAACTCGATAAGCTAAACTCTCAACTCAAACTCGAGTTCATCCCACAAACGAGTTCGAGTAGAGCCGAGCTCGAGCTAGAACTCGAATTGTTTGTTTTTTTATTTTTTGAATAAAATTTAATAATTAATAAATTAAATAAATAAAAATCTAATATTAAATTTATACAACTAACAAGTAGAACTTCTATTGAATATTTATAAATAATTAATATCTAACTAGTTGATATTTATCTAAAATAACAATATATTATATGCCTATA
The DNA here is from genome assembly GCF_001411555.2 of Juglans regia. Taxonomy (NCBI): domain Eukaryota; kingdom Viridiplantae; phylum Streptophyta; class Magnoliopsida; order Fagales; family Juglandaceae; genus Juglans; species Juglans regia. The sequence continues at coordinate 1,130,839 of NC_049916.1, forward strand.
TATATTATTAATGCATACACTTAATATGATAGCATATATGTATTTCATATATGCAGAATCCTACTTACTAGTATATGAAATTATTAAATTTTATCGACTAATTATTATACAGATTATAAAATCTACTTATGAAGTATATTCACTATATAGACATAAGTAATTAGATTACATATTATATATTTAATTATAAAAGTGATATACTTATATTATTAACTAATACATATATATGTATATATACATAGGTGTATGTATATATTTATCAATATATGAATGAGTTTTAATCTAGTCGAGTCGAGCTTAAATGAGCGGGCCTTAACGAGTCTTACCCAAATCGAGTCGAGTTTTGTTGGGTATGTTTTACAAATCGAGCGGATATTTACTTTCATGAACGAGCTTTTTTTTTTCACGAGTCAAGTTCGATTCGAGTTTAACCGAATGAATACTGAGCAGGCTATCGAACAGACTGGTTCATTTACAATCTTACTTATATATATAACTTCAGCTTTCCTTACATTATATATATAATTATAAAGAAACAAATTTGCTACAAAATCAAACTCAAACAAAGCCACTAGTTATATATATATTTCGTTACATCTTTCTACTGGCCACCTTCGTTCACAAATCAAAATTCTCTGATCGCCAGAGAATTGAAGACCAATATCTCCACATTCCATGAGTAATAGTAATATTTCGATGATAATATTACAACATGAAGTAATTAAGGAGTTTGGTTTCCCTCTAAATATCGCAGCTAATTAACTAGCTAGCTAGGAACATCTACTTACTCATACACTCGTCTAAAGCTAGCATACCTTCCGTCCAATTTAATTAATTGCTATAATATTATTCATGAGTTTAATTATGATTTATTTCTTCCAGCGATCGATGTACGTAATACGTACCCAATTAGGAAAAGAATCCGTGGTTGTCAAATGAGAAGTTGGGGTCGAATTTAGGACCAAATGGAAAATCCAAACCAACAGTTGGTGAATTTGTAGCTGAAGTTGCAGCTGATATTATCTCAGTAAGCTCAGACTCGGAGCTTTGAAAATGCCGTTGCTGATCTGCAGGAAAGCCAGTAATATTCATTCCACCCGGAGATGCTGAGAAATAGTTTGTTCCAGATGTCTCAGGAGACATGAATGAAGGAGAATAGCTTCCCACAAAATTGTTGTCTATCATAGAAGCTGGAAACACATGAGCTTGTTGCTCAGGTGTTGGATGATGATGATGATCTGCAGCCTCAAAAGTCGACGAAGAAGGGAAGATGAATGAGGGAAATGATTGCCCGGCGTGGTGGGTGTCAAGGTTTCCGGTTTGGACTTTGAGGTTTGCCTGGAAGTTCAAGAGCATTAATTCTTGTGACAGTACTGGCTCATGATGATCATGTTGCTGTTGTGGTTGAGGGTTAAGGTGCTGAAGATCCATGACGTCGTTTGGTTCTTGTAGTACTATTTCTGGTGATGCTTGGGGAGGCATTATGTTGGAGGCTTGACTACAGGTATGCCTTCCTCTGTATGTGATTTCGAAGATGGTAGGGTCTTCATCGGATCGTTGAACTTGCTTTGTAGCCAAGCAACCTTGGACATGTCGATGAGTGCACCTATAGTAGCCTCTGCAAGTTCGAACATTTATCTACAATTAATGGAAAACTTAAACGATCGAGGGAAAAAAAAAAAGGCACTATTATTCATAATAATGAAATTTATAATTGCAAATTAATTCAGATCTTAAACAATTAATTACTGGCATAGGTCAAGAAGCCAGCAAGGATTTATGCAGGTAATTGCAGCTTATACATGATGATATTTTGTAGGCATGCAGACAAATGTTTAGAAGTACATCCATATATGACCTAAATTCTTTTGAGGACAATCAAAAAGGGTTCGAACTTCAGATTAGTAAGAAGTGGCTTCTATGCTTTAGTTACACCGATCTAAACTGATCCTATCATAATGTATAAATTATCTTGTTACAATTTGATATGGATGATAATTTTCTTTTTCTAAAACGAATGTTTTCAGAGTTGCTCATGATCGTTCTGATCTACAAAACTAATTAACTTGGAAACTATAACCAAAATAGATTTCAGGAACATGATGTCCTACCTTGGATATTTGGCATTAAGAATGTCCTTCTGACCATATTTCCTCCAACTAAAGCCATCATCAAGAGGCCCTTCAAGTCCCATCCCAGGGCTAACTCTTACTTGTTGTGTCCACCTTGGCAAAGCCTTTCTGAAACACAAAGATCCATATAAGAACAAAACCAGTGCCACCAAGATTTTTAGATAGGCTTAAGTTGTCAATTAAGTAGAAATATATATATATATATATATATATGTATATGTATATATATAATATAATATAATTCTTAAGAGATCACTTGTAGCTTGAATTTACCTCTTTCTGGGGGCATCCGATTTGTGATCCAGATCCCTGATGTCCCGATCTGAATCTTCGCTCCTTGGACTGCCAACTTGAGAAGGTGGGGATTCGGAATTTCGGACAGCACCTGCTATCGGCTGTGGCTCGCCCACTGAGCTGCTCCAACGGAGCATTAAGAGTGACTTTTCATAGGAAGCCAAGATCTTTTGCACCAAGAATTCCCGGGTCTCATGCGATGAAGATGCCGTAGTGAGATGGCTGTGGAGCTGTCTAGCTAGCTCCCTCCCTTGTGTCAGCTCGTTTATAAGATTCTTTTGCTCCCAGTCTCCCATGTTCTCCATTTATAAACCCCTCCAAAAAAGCAAAAACTGAAGAATATGAACAAATGTTTGTTCAAATACTCCCCAGTACTGGTCCAAAGCCGGTTTGACTCAAATTTGCTTCAACTGCATGCTATATAGGGAGAAGCATGCATGCATGAGTGATTAATGGAAACTCAGCCAAAAGGATTAGGAGTTGGGTTTTGAGAACAGATGTGGAAAACTGGGACTTCAATGAAAAAGCTTTTTTTTGGCAAAGGTACGTATCTGTCGAGAAAGAAACGGCCAAAAGCCTGTCCAAAACAAGCAGAAGAAACAGAAACAAAATACAGAAAGAAAGATAATCAAGCTTTTGGAATATGTTAAGTGCCAGAAAAAGGAAGATCAAAAGCTGGGAGCTGGAAAGAGAGATGAAAGCCTGAGGAAGGAATCATCAGGATCTGAGGGTATATAAAGAAGAATTAAGCTACGAGAGATGAATAAAAGAAGTTTGACCGAGATAATTAGCCGAGTGGATTTTCTTCATTTGAGACCGGTCTTTGGTCATAGGAATCGAAAAAAAGTTCAAAGAGGGAGCAGGTCCAATTGCTGACCGATTCTCTCTCTCTCTCTCTCTCTTGCTTTTTGAATTGATGACGATGGAATTTGGGTCAGAGGGGTCCAACCAGGTGCATTAATTAATAAATTAATTAGAGAAAAAAGAAAGTCAGAGATGGGAGCTTCTTGGGAGAGTTGAGGAGACCAAAGAATCTTCAAACATAAGCTCCGCGTTACTGTACGTTATTACAACTATTTGATATTTGGAAAAGAAAAATAATAAACACAACAGTTTACACAATAATATTTTAAAATAAAAAATATTTTTATAAAATACTTTATAAAACTAATATTATTTTATAAAAATATCCTTATTTTATAACATATATTATATAAATATCACTACTCTTTGAAAAATGAACATATGATCATGGGCGATCGTGACATGTACGTGACGACAGCTTCAAACCTCAGCTTGCGTCAGCACTAATTTCACTTTTTTTTTTTTTCACTCTTCTGAAGTGAATAATGAAACGTGCACACCACGTGACTGAGTTTTGTTTTTTTTATTTCCAGTAAAATTTGATGATTGGAGTTTTGTGGTACAAAAAATCTTCACAACCTCCTAACACTCCACACTCCACATTATTTTTAATTTTTATTATTTTTTTCTTTTATTAAATATTTATTATATGAATAATGAATAAAACATTTGAAATAATTTAAAAACAATAAACTCAAAAAAAAAAATTAAAAAAAATATTAAAAATTTAAAAAATTTAAAAAAGTGTGGAGTGTGGAGTGTGGTGGAGGTTGTGTAGCAATGCTCTGGATGAGATTTTTTTTTTGCGGGAAAAATAGTTTAATTCTAATATATAGAAAATAAGTATATATCAATAAATTAGGGCAGATCAGATGAACAACCACCCGCCCCAAACAATAAATATAATATTAGAAATTAATAGATACATCAAATGGAAATAGATAATTGGTCCAATCTCGTGTCATGGAGACATGAGTATTTGTTGAAATAATTCATTAGTCAAGTTGATTTGGAACATTAGCATGGATGGTCCCGCAACATGAATAACATTATGCAATCAAATTTATTGCTTGTTTCGGTTTGAATTTAAGAGCCTAAAAGGTACTTTGAACAGCTTAAAAGAAAAATTAGTATGTTTAGTAAATTTATAAAAAATATTATTTAAATATTAAAAACAAAGTTGAAAGTTCACTTTAAAAAAAATGATAAATCGGCTGATTTTAGATGTTGAACTGAGTTGAGTTAGGCTGAGTTGAGATGAGATGATAAAATATTGTTAGAATATTATTTTTTAATATTATTATTATTTTAGAATTTGAAAAAATTGAATTGTTTATTATATTTTGTATTGAAATTTGAAAATGTTGTAATTATGAGTTGAGATAAGTTTATGAAGTAAATGAATAAGCTTTTGTTAAAAGATTTGTTAGAAATACTGGATTAGAGACTAGAGTATTACGTCATAGCAAAAGCGTTTACTTCGAGCGGCAAATCATAGATTGTGAGTAGTTTATGTTCCACAAACTTTTTCATTGTTGTTGTTCGTCCCAAATCATCCTCATCAGTAGTGGAGTGTGCTACAATATGGTAAAAAAATTAGATCAATACACATGTTTCACAGCCTAAATAAGTAGAGAGAACTATACTTGATAGAGATTTTCTATTTGTGCATATAAAGTGCCTCATCCAAAGGAGATCGAGAGAAGTTATATGTATCTTATGCAATTGTAACCTTCGGCTGATCATTAAAAGTCAGTCTCTCCTCTTGTAATGAAGTAGATATTTGGCCATTTCAATCTATGTAACGTTCAACCATAATTAGGTTGGACATAAAAGGCCAAGGGTGCTCCCACTGTTGGCTTATCTCATCCCTACAAAATTCTTAAAAATGATACTACAATTTTTAAAAATTATCATAACTAACTTCAAAAATGATTTTGATTCTCAAAAAAGATTGTAGAGAGAGAAAAAGACAAAAGAGAGATTCTTAGGTCTTCTCGTTTGAGGGACCTTGTGCCATCAAGGCTTCTGCTATGGCTCAGCCTGGCGGGCCCTTGCCAGCAATGAAGGCCAAGTCCTTTGTTGACCTGGTAATGGTTGTCCCATAACCACTTCCAGAAATCAATCTTCCGATGAGGCCTCTGAAAGTTATTGATGGTCAGGCCTGTTTCATGTTTTCAAAGGAAGAAATGATAGCCTCGGCTGCCCCTTTCAAGTTTTCTCTGGTTTTCAAGTTCTTAAGGCAGAGACTGACTCTTGATGCTATTAGATTGTTCATAAGAAATAGATGGGGATTAACGGGTATTGTGGTCGTCTCCTCCATGAGCAAAAACAGAAACTTATTTATCCGTCTTACATCGGAGGAGGACTTCAACAATGCATTTTCCCGTGAAGCATGTGATATAAATGGGGTCCCTTATAGAGTTCTTTATTGGACGATGGGGTACACGGAGGAGGAAGAGGAAACCCCGATAGTTCTAGTCTGGGTTATGCTTCTAGGTTTACCACCAAACTTTTATCATGACTCTATACTCATAATCTTGATGGCACCGCTCGGGAATTTCATTCGGTCTGATAACTCCACACGTTGTGGAACAAGAACGGACGACACTCACATTTGTCTTGAGATGGATGCTTCTAGACAGAAGCTGGATTTATTTCGAATAGGAGCATCGTGGTTTGGCTTTAAGTATTAGGTGGAGTTTGAGACATTATCGGCGTTTTGCTTGGCTTGTAAAATGCAGGGCCACAATAAACAAACTTGTAGGAAAGAAGAGAAGAATCAAGAAGATGGAAAGATAAAAAAAAAAAAAAAAAGTTGAAGAAATATCGTGAAGTTAGGAAAAATTCAAATGTTGAAAGAACTGAGGAAAATAAAACAGAGGAATGGGAACCAAATGGCACCAAACTTGGAATGGCGAAAGAACGAGAGGAATGGGAGAATGGAATGGAGCGAGAGCAAGAAGATGGGTAGTTAATAGAAAAGGATAATGATGGAAGAGCAAAGGGGGAAAATGTACTTAGGTTTGGGAACGAGCAGGGGGCATTTACACAAGGTCTTTGTGTGGATAGTATGAATTCCCCTGTATACAAGGAACACATGGCAGATGACGAAAATGAAACTCAGGAGATCGTATCAGATAGCTTTAACCAGAGGTATGTTGATGTGCATAAGGGAGACCACGATGAACAAGAAGAGGCTGAATGAGAGGAGGATGTTGTATTGATTGAAGACGTGACCTTGGATGAAACGGGACAGGAGATACAAAATGATGAAACTATGGTGGAATACCAATCAATGTCTGACCAGGAAGATGGTGGATTAAATTTTGTAGGGAAAAACAAAGATTATTTGTCTGAAGAGGAAAATAGTGGAATTAAGAACAAAGAAGGCAAGGCAAGATGGAGTCATTCTAGAAGCACAAAGCAGGTGATCACCCACCCCTTAAAACCTAATTTATGATAGGTCCAATTATGTATTAGAACATTAGAGGCTTGGGTAAATCAAGGGGAATGTTGAAAAAGCTTGTAAAAGAATTTAAACCCAAGATTGTAGCCCTAGCAGAGACTTTTGTGGCTGAGAGTAACATGGAAGACATGAAGAAATACCTTTGGCTGGAGAATGGTCGGTCTAATCAAATGTAAGCTGGGAAGCTCTTGCTTTAGTGGGACAAAAGTGTAAACGTGAATGTCATACGCATGAGTATCAGTATATAACGGTAAAGATGTTGGAAGGGAGTACAGAGTTCTTAATCACATTTGTATATGCTAAATGCATTTATGGGTTTTGAAGACAGTTATGGAGGGATCTAGAAGATGAAGTGCAGTCGAATTTACTTTGGATGGTATTTGGGGCTTTCGACCTATAAGTCTATGTTCTGTGAAGGTACATCAACCGAATGGGTTCGATAAATTTCGGCCTATAAGTCTATGTTCTGTGATTTAAAAAATGTGCTCCAAAATTATTGTAGTACAGGTTACACATTTATTGCCGAAGGTGATATCACAGGAACAAGCGGCCTTCATTCCCAATAGAAGTATTTTTGAAAACATTAGCTTGACTCAAAAAATGGCCCAATCAATACATAAAAAGTCGAATGGTGGAAATGTAATGTTGAAAGTGGACATGTCCTGAGCGTGGAATTTTTTGTTACACGTTCTTGCATCCTTTGATTTTCTTGAAAAGGTTTATGAGTTGATCAAGACATGTATTACGACGCCGTGGTATTCCGTTCTCTTGAATGAAACTGTTAAAGGTTTTTTTAAGAGGGAAAGAGGACTTCGACAAGGGGATCCCCTATCGCCATACTATTTTGTATTGATGGAGGAAGTCTTCACCAGATTACTTAAAAAAACAATTATGAGAGTGGGACAATAGGAGACTTTTATCAAGCTAGAGGTACGCTTATAGTTTCTCATTTATTATATGCAGATAATGTTGTGATATTCACTAATGGAGCAAAGAGGTCTATAAAAAGTTTGGTAAAAGTTTTGGAATTGTATGAAAAGTGGTCAGGGCAAAAAGTTAATAAGGAGAAGTGCGCCATCATATTTTCAAAGCTCATTATGCCAGTTAGAAGAAGAGAAGTCCTGCAAATCACGGGTTTTGGAGAAGGATGTTTTCCATTTAAATATTTGGGGGGTGAATATAGTAAGCGGTAAACTAACAGTAAGGCATCTGGAGGAACTAATAAACAAGATCCGAGAAAAAGTGAGTGGTTGGAAAATGAAGCTACTCTCAGTAGAAGGTAAACTGATTTTGTTAAAGCATGTTTTAACATGTATGCCAATTTATCTTTTATCGGTCTTACAGGTACCTAAGTCGGTTTTCAATATCATAAATCGCATACTTAGCACCTTTTTTGGGGTGAAATGGATGGATCTCCAAAAAAGAAGTGGTGTGCGTGGCACAAAATCTATAGGCCTGTATCTAAGGTGGGTCTAGGGCTACATGATTTTGAGGAAACACAAAAATCCCTTCATATGAAGTTTGCCTGGAATGTTCTCAAGGATGAATCGCTATGGGCACGTTTTTTCAGGAGAAAATATGTGAAAGAAAATCATATATCCCTTGTTGATAACACAAAAGGAACACGATTTTGGAGAATAATAATGAAACAAATTCCTTATGTGCTAGACCAGTTCCGTTGGAAAGTGCGCCCCAGGGGGGGGCAACGTCATTTTTTGGTTGGATGGTCCGTTAGCAGACTCTTTAGACATCACCGACGAGAGTCTTGTGTTGAAGGTATGTGAATGCAAGCTGAAAAATGAGTGGGATGTGTTGGAGCGTTTGGTGGGAGGAGGAAATAATCGAAGCATTGGAAAATCCACAAGAGGGGCGAGACTTGCTTATATGGACCCCCTTCCATAGATGGCAAATTCATGGTCCATAATGCTTAGGACTGTCTGCGCGTGAAGTACCCGAAAATCCCATGGTCTGCTTGGGTTCGGCATAAATCGTTACCAAAATAAATATCGGTCATGGTGTGGAAAGCATGGAATGATAGCCTTAGTATGGATGATAGATTAAGGAGGATTGGGATCCCAGTGGTGTCAAAGTGTAACTGTTGCCATGGAGGTGGTTATGAGGACATCAATCATGTTCTATATGCTGGTGAATTTTCTCCAAAATTATGGAGAAAATACGCACAAAATCTGGGAATGCAGTTTCGGGAGAGAATAACTTGGAAGGAAAATATGCTACTATGGTTTCCGTGCGCCTCACAGTCATCTCAAATGGATATCAGTTGGGGTGTTCTTCTTTCAATTTTATCATGGAGGTTGTGGTTGAGGAGATGCAAAGTGCGAATAGAAGGACAGATGGAATCACTAGAAGAAGTTTGGCAATCAGTCAAATATTGGATGGCAAGACTGATGAATGAATCTACAAAATTTCGGAACCATGCTCATGGAGACCAAGAATTGTTGCGCAACTTGAATATTGTCGGTTTGCTTGTGAAATTGAAGAGGATACAAGTGGTCAGGTGGACGAAGCCAAAACAGGAAAGATACAAACTCAACACGGGCGGAAGCAGTAGGCACAACCCAGGTCCTCTGGTGTAGGAGGAATTCTTCGTGATGACCAAGGTAACTTAGTCTTTGCCTTTTCTGAAGACCTCGGATCTGGCAGTAACAATGCAGCGAAATTAAGTGCCATCTTGCATGGACTAAAAATATGTCGAGAATAGAGGATTACTAGAGTGGATGTCAAAACCGACTCACATATGGTGGTCAAATGGATGACTGGTGCGAAGTGCAGAGTGTGGTGCCTTGAAGACTTTTGGAAGAAAATCATGAAAATTCTTAGAGAAGGGGATTACACTATAGCATGTCTTCCGAGAATGAAACGCCCCTACCAATTACTTAGCGAAACTTGGTGCACAGGGACAAGATCGAGTATGGCATACTATTATGCGGATAAGCTAAACCTCCTCTATCTACCTATCTGTTAGTAATTTTTCAAAGTAGTTTTGTTGTCTTTTAAATTTGGAATCTTTTATTTTGGCAAAAGTGTGGGTCCTGTAATCATGATTTTTCCTCCACCTAAAGTGAGGTACCAGTTAATATAATAGAAGTTTTGTCCTCATTTAATAAATAAATAAATAAACCTTTAAAAATGATTTAGATAAATGTTTATCAAAGAGTAAGTATTTCACACCAAGCCAAAAAAGTGAATAATTTTGAGATTTTACCTTGTTTGTTTTCGCAGATGAGATGATACATATATAAGATAAGTTGAAATTAAAGTTAAAAGTTGAATAAAATATTTGTAGAATATATTTTTTTAATATTATTTTTATTTTGAGATTTGAAAAAGTTGAATTATTTATTTTATTTTATATGAGAATTTAAAAAAATTTTAATAATTAAATGAGATGAAATTATATGAATTGAGAAGAATTGTGAAAAAAAAATTAGGCCAATTCTCTTTTTGAAAAATCAACCAGATGATTTTTGTGACACATACGATCCTCTACGTACAAGTGCTATTCTAAATTATTGTAGCATCCGGCCACAGCCATATATTCTAAATCATTGCATAGGATTTACTCTTGCAGCACACACGTAAACACACACATACATATACATATTTATATATATATATATATTTATATATATTCTGAGAAGCATATTATGTTTCATATATATAATGTAATAATTAAATGATAATTCGTTACGGCCTGTCGTATACTTCAACATTGAAAGTCTAGTCATGTATGTCTGAATCAATCATGATGATCAAGCGCGCTACGTACGCACGTGAGCTTGTGGAACACTTCGACGTTAATTATGATTTCCTTTCCATGCCATTTCTTTGTTTTGTTGTCAACCTTTTCTTTAATCATGTTATTGTAACTTACTAAAGCATGGTATATTGTAACGTGGGAGGCAAGATAATATCTATATGCATATATATATATATATATATATAAATAGTATATAGATGAGAGTTGATCGATCCGCTCATCTTGACCATCTATTCCTTTAATCATCTTTATTAATCAATGTGATATTAAATTATGATTAGAAAACTTATAATTTTTTACTTATTTTTCAATCATATGATATTATATATAAGACGATGATTGGAGATGAATATGGTTAAGAATATAATAATAATCGTTGATCCTTTTTTTTTCCAAGTCCTATACACGTGCGTACCCTTATAAGACTATCGATTTAATATTATGTATGTATGTATGTATATATGTAATTGTGCATGTTATAAAGTGTTAGCTAGTTGGGACAAGAGCATCTTGATTTCTCAATCTCTTTAATTAATTATTTGATCGAGACATTTAAAAAATAAAACGAAAAATTAGGGTACGTTTGGGTAGTGAGAAGTGTTGAGAATATTTGTGAATAGCAATAAAAAAATAATAATAAAATATTGAATAGTAGTAAAAAATAGATAAAAAGTAATAAATAGTAAAAAAGTAGATAAAAAATAATAATAAAATAAAAAATAGTAATTAGAGTACTTGAGATACTCTCACTTACCAAACACACTTAAAACTAAAAATTGGACCAAGTCATTGCTAACATATAATAATATTATATATTGGCACAAAGCTGGCCGGCGGGGAACATCTTTTTTTGGGTAAAAAGAAAAAAGAAAAAAGAAAAAAAGAAGGAATATTGGCAAATGATCAAAGAGCTTTGAAAAGTTCAGCAAAGTGAATGTCTCCTAAATGGGAAATCGTCCGTCTTTTTGAAGCCGCAATGTTATATTAATTTTTTTTTTTTTTTTTTTTTTGAATAAGCAATGTTATATTAATTAACGGTCGGGCCGGGAGTGTTACAGACGCTGCTAGCTGGCTAAATATAATACCGTGTGGAATCTGTGTGGACCGACCCGTAGTTGACCTTTGAGAAGAAGCGTAGCAAGTCATCAAGTTAGGTACGTACCAACTAACATCTAGAGCATGCATGGAAGCCCATGGGGAAAACACTAGTACTAGTGTATACATATATATATATATATATAGAGAGAGAGAGAGAGAGAGAGAGAGAGTTAAAGATTTTGAAATGAGACATGCATCTTTCTTTTTAATATATATATATATATAATTTAAAGTGAGATATTTTCAACCTAGTTGGAATTAATGTTATATATATATGGAGTTATATATATCATACATTTTATAAAAAAAAGTTTACATGCATGTATCTTGGCCCCCTAAATAATATTTTGACTTCGTCCCTGAGTGATCTAGAATGATGAAATAAAGTGAGAGATCAATGTTGTTATTTTATGTTGAGCAGTGAACATACTACTAATAACTAGGGAGGCACATAGTAAATTGAGAGGATTGTTTTCTAATTCTATCTATTTAAGCCTCGTTTAGATAGTGAAATGAGATAAGATAATCTGTGAATAGTAGTAAAATTATTTGTAAATAATAATGAAATAGTTTGAATTAAAATGTTTATAAAATTTTAGAAAATGAGAAATAAAAAGTTGGATACAAATATTATAAAGTTAAAATATTATTTTTTAATATTATGTTTTGTTTGGAAGTTTGGAAAAGTTGTAATGATAAGGTAATTATTAAATGAAAAACTTAAAAATTTGAAATTAAAAAGTGTTTATGTTTGTAATGTTTGGATATTGAGATGAGATGAGAATATCTTGTTATCCAGACCAACTTTTAATTTGGGGTGTTTCTAATTCAATGACTTTCTTTTTATGTGAGATGTAGGGGAGGTTTAGATACAAAAAACATTTTAACTCATATCATGTCATGTAATCTAATCATTATATTTTTTTTAAAATTTTCACACAAAATATAATAAACAATTCATTTTTTTTCAAATTCTACAAAAATAATTTTTTAATAATATTTTATTCAACTTTTAACTTTCATCTAATCTCAACTTATTATCCAAACATTCTCATAATGTTTCTTAATTTTGTTGAAAATCTTCCATCATTTGTTGGCCTCTTTATTTAATTAAGAGTAATGCTACATGAAGTTGTGGAGTATGCAAGCGCCGTACAGTCGCTTTAGAAAAGAGTGAGATCCATTATTAAAAAAATATTTTTTTTATGTAAGTCTCATATTTATTCACTTTTTTTCAAAATAATTACACGACACTTGTACACTCACAACTGCAATTATTATTTCTCTTTAATTATTTCTCTTTTGCAACTACAATATGTGCTTTTTTTCTTAATAGCTAGAAGAATAAATATAGATAGAAGTCATTATTGAGAGCATCAATTTTGCATACATGATGTGGCATCATCTAGACTACACATCTCCCTAAGTGAGTGTTGAGAACAATCAACTAGAAGCAGCCACGCAGTGAGCGTAAAGTATGTACTGCTATAATGGCTTCTCTCTAACATTACTCAATTCCAATGTTTCCTCCTACTTTTTTCAACAGTGACAAAGACCCACGCACCCCTATTTTATTAGTACTTTACCTACGTAATTATTTCTCTATTTTGGCATAAAAAATAATATTTATACTTATGAAGTGTGTAAGTACCGCGCATAAAAATATAAGATTCACATAAAAATAAATAAATTTTTTATGCCAATATAAGATTCACATAAAAATAAATAAATTTTTTAAGAATAGACTCTTCTCTTTTTCAAAATGAGTACGCAACACTTATAAAATTCACGACTGTATTATACATTACACAATAAATAATAATGTTTCACTTTTGCAAACTTCAAATGGGGCGAGGCCAAGATAATTTACATACCTAAGAGTTTTGGCATTGGCTTAGTCAAATGCTAGTTTATCTTCAAAATTTGAAAAAATAGAGATAAAATCATTTGTATCGGAATAGTCAAATATTGTGGCTTCAACTATGAGCTACAGTATTTCTATGTGTTTTTTCATATTCAAAGATGTACTATTCATCTTCAAAAGTAACATTGTATTCTAAAATATCAAACCCAACTACTTTAGTATTTTCCACGTTTAATTCTAAAATGTGTTTGCTGGATAATTAGGTTGAAGAAAAAAAATTAGTTCAGAAATAATAATTTAAGTAAAAATGAAATTATTAATTAACATATGGTTAGAGTGGGAAAAAAATTGAAAATAATATTATTAAAAATTAATATTATATTATTATTTTGACTAATCCAATATGGGGTTATGACTTGAATGGTTTTGAATTTATGATAAATATGTACTTTTAGCTAAATTTTGGAGAGACTTTGATGATGCCAATGTTAATGCTCTAAATACTCGCTTACTCCCGTGAGCCAACCAACCCTGATTCGAGGAAGAGAAAAAATGTACTCTCTTTTATGGCTTAAAGATTATATATATATATATATATATATATATATGTATATATACCAGCTTGATAACGTTTTTAGGATCTATTTGGGAACATCATTACTTTTAGACTATTTTATTATTCACAAACAGTTTATTATTGCATACTCGTAACAATCCAATACTTGTATACTTCTATTTATATCAATCAAATATACACAAATATGTAAGCTACTACATTCCTCTTCAGCATTATTTTGTTAAATCTTACATGGTACTAGAGACCTTCTTGGGTTAAAACCTCTTTCAATCCAACTATGTCTTCTGCAGATGCAATCCCCATCACCACTCCATTCACTGCACAAAATTTAGTCCTGCTCATCTCAATAAAGCTTGATCACACCAATTATCTTCTTTGGGTATCACAACTCACACCCGTACTTCGCAACCTTGATTTGTTTGGCATTGTTGATGGATCTGAATTTTGTCCTCCCAAGTTTGTATTCGATTCCGAGGGCAAGGAGACCACAACTATCAATCCAGGCTTTGCCTTATGACATCAGAAGGACTGGTATCTTCTATGCTGATTGAATGCCACTTTGTCTGAGATTGTTTTATCCTCTGTCTATGGTCTTACCACTTCGAAGCAAGTCTGGATTCTCCTTGCCTCACGGTTTACCTCACAATCTAAGTCTAGAGTAGCTCATCTCAAATGGCGACTACAATCTTTACACCAAGGAACACAAACCTGCAGCTCATTCCTACAGATTGCCAAGTCATTGGCTGATCAATTGGCTATTGTTGGAAAGCCAGTTGATGATGATGACTTGATATCCTACTTGATCAGTGGCTTAAATCCCTCTGTTGCATTTGTTACTTCTTATTCTTTTACAACTTGTCAAACTTTACTCTCTTTTGATGAATTTCAGACAGAGTTGCTCAACTATGAAATGATGATCAACAACCACAATTATGCTCAATACTCAGGTGGCTTTTCTTTATATTCTCAACAAAAGAAATATAACTCCAACTCAAATAGAAGAAATTCATCTGTTGGTTCATTCAAGCAAAGTCAGCATGATGGGCACCAACATGGACTGAATGTTGGGTGCCAACATAGACCTAGTCTTAAATATCAGTCTAAATTCTTCATCTATTGACTTGATTTTTAGCTTTCTTGGGTAAGTTTTCAAATTGATTGTGAGTTCAAGAGATTCCATTGCCACAGGTTTATATCACAACACCCTTTCACTCAAAAGAAAATTGACACACAGTGAGTATCTCGAACTGGATCTTCCTCATTCTCCATCAAAATAGACCCCAATGTCAAATATATGGCAAGTTGGGCCACCAAGCTCTTAACTGCTAACACATGATGGATTTTGTATACAAGGGCTGCCATCCTCTAGCTCAACTTGTTGTCATGGCTACTACCAGTCAAAATGTTGTTCCTAATAATCAAACTTGGCTAGCTGACAGTGGTGCCAATAATCATATTACTGTTGACTTAAGTAATATTCATAACAGTGAACCTTACCAAGGTGAAAATGAAGTTGCAATAGGTAATGGCTTAGGTTTGCACATCTCACACACTGGTTCCACACATATTAAATTACATTCTTTACTCTTGCACTTGAACAATATCCTACACTGCCACACTGCTTCAACAAACCTCCTTTCAATTCAAAGATTTTGTAGAGACAATAGGTGTTGGTTTAAAGTCACTGTTGATTACTTTGTTGTGAAGGACAACCTCATGGGGTAAATTCTTTTACAAGGTCCAAGTAAAGATGAACTCTACCCTATTCATCTTGCCACATCTTTCAATAAAGCAGCAAACAATAAAGCTCATGCCTTTACAACTCAATTTGGTGTTGCAATAGTTCTCTCCACTTGGCATCTTTGTTTGGATCATCCATCATCTCAAGTAGTCAATTTCTTAAAGTCTAAAAGTCAAATTCTTGTAAAAGGTCATTCTCACAGTGGCTCCATTTGTGAACTCCGTCAATTGGCCAAAAGTAAAAAGTTATCATTTCCTATTTACACTCGTATGTCTCATTGTCCTCTTGAAATAATACATAGTGATTTGTGTTCTCTGATTCCTTCCATTAGTGGATGTCGTTACTATATCATATTTATTGATGATTACTCTAGGTTTTCATGGCTCCATCCATTACATGCTAAGTCAGAAGCATTTTCTTGCTTTCTTAAATTTAAATGCTATGCTGAGAACCTACTCAATAAGAAAATCAAATGTCTACAATTTGATGAAGCTAGTGAATTCACCTTTCATTAGTTTCTAGATTTTCTTCAAACCAGTAGTATAATCCACGATATGTCATGCCCACATACTCCTCGGCACAATGGTGTTGCTAAGAGGAAACATAAACATGTGACTAAAACTGGTCTCCTTCTAACCTATTGAGTTGAAGCTTTTCAATACTACAGTTTTTCTTATTAACAAGCTTCCTACAGCAATACTAAAATACATGACTCCATTTCAACTCTTGCTACCCCTTACTTAGACTCTACAATCATCACAAGCTTCTTTATCAATCCAAAAGTACATATTTCTTGGATACAGTTCCAATCATAAGAGGTATTGATGTCTTGACCATACCACAAATCGAGTTTATCTGAGTCAACATGTCATCTTTGATGAAGCTCAATTTCCAGCCAACTCCACAGTTCCATCTTTATCTAAGCCCAATGAGAAGAATACTGCCCTGATGCAGGGAACTTCCTCACCAACATCATCAGCAGTGATCCAAGTACCTTCTCTATCCCCTTCTACTTTATCTTCATTACCCTCTAATGACACTTTTTCACCAATGGAAACTACTACTCCCACTTCCTCTCCTAGTTCTAGTGATGACATACTTGAGAATCCACCCCCATTGCCAAATCATTCACTTGCATCCACCCACCCACCTACAATAGATTCACCAAACACTCATCCCATGCTCACACGTTCTAAAATAGGAACCTCTCAGTCCAAGGCCTTCTCTGTCTTTCACCTTTACTATTCCACCAAATAACCTCTGTGTGCACTCACCTCACATGTCATACCTACTACACATTCTACCTTGCACCAAGCAATGAAGGTTTCTGCATGGTATGCTGCCATGAGAGAAGAATTTCAGGCTCTATAGGCTAATGGTACATGGTCACTATGTCCAAGGCCAAACAACCGCAATGTGATTCGAAATAATTGGGTCTATAAGGTCAAGCAAAAGGCAGATGGATCAGTTGAAAGACTTAAGGCTCGGCTTGTCGCCAAAGGCTTCGAGCAATTAGATAGGTTGGACTATTCCTAGACCTTTAGCCCTGTCATCAAACCTTTCACCATCATAATTATCTTGGCACTTGCTGTTCACCGCAATTGGCACCTCAGGCAATTAGATGTATCAAACGCCTTCCTATATGGGACCTTGGAAGAGGAAGTCTTAATGGAACGGCCACCTAGTTTCATTGATGCATCATTTCCCAATCATGTGTGTAAACTACATAAATCTATTTATGGCTTAAAATAGGCACCTAGAGCCTAGTTTCATCGCCTCTCTCTGAATTTACTCCAACTTGGTTTCTGTGAATCCCACGTTAACTACTCTTTGTTCACTCACCACAGTCCTGGAGTGCATATTTTTATACTTGTTTATGTGGATGATTTGATCGTGACATGCACACACTCATCTTTGATTATTAATCTTATTTCTTGCTTAAAGAAAGACTTTGATATGAAAGATTTGGAATCACTCCATTACTTTCTAGGCCTTCAAGTCACTAGGGATCAATCGGGTCTTTATTTATCACAATCCAAATATATTTGAGATGTGCTACACAAGGCCAAGATGGCTAGTGCTAAATGCTGCTCTACTCCTTTAGCCATAGGTACCAAGCTTTCATAAACCACAGGTAACCCTCTACAAGATGTAGGGCTGGGCTCCGACTCCGACGGAGTCGGAGTGCTCGTTTCCGACCTCCAACTCCGACAAGAGTCGGAGCCAAATTGGAGCTCCGACTCCGACTCCGATCGGAGGTCGGAGCTCCGACCTCCTATAGGAGCTCCGACATAAGATCGGAGCTCGACGTGCGCTCGACGTGCACTCGACGTAGCGCTCGAGCGGAGCTCTTTCAGAGAGGTTCGCTCGACTTCCGCTCGACCTATCGCTCGAGCAGAACTCTTCCAGAGAGGTTCGCTCGACTTCCGCTCGACATGTCGCTCGAGCCAATGTTCAATACAACGTGTGCTCGACTTGCGCTTGACACCTCGCTCGAGCGCAAGTGTACAGTAAAAAAAATTTCAAAGTCGGAATCGGAGCTTCTTGGAGCTCCGACTCCGAATAGATATTCGGAGCTACTCCGAATTCCGACTCGGAATTCCGATGACTCCGACGAAGTCGAAGTCGAAGCGGAAGTCAGACGGAGTCGGAATTTTCGAAATTTTGCACACCCCTAACAAGATGTCACCAGCTACAAACAAGTTGTGGGTGCTCTTCAGTATTGTACACTCACACGTTCTATGCTAGCATTTGTGGTTAATCAACTCTGTCAATTCATGCATGCACCCACTTCTTTTCACTGTTTTGCAGCAAAGTGTGTGTTGTGCTGCTTAAAGGGCACTCTTCATCACAACCTCCACTTTGCAAAAGGATCCCTACAACTTCAGGCCTTCAACGACTTTGATTGGGCAAGTGATATGATCGACCGTCATTCAACAAAAGGTTATGCAATGTTTCTTGGTCCTTGCCTAGTGTCTTGGAGTGCCAAAAAGCAGCATGTCGTCTCCCACTTTAGTACAAAATCAGATAACCTTGCCATGACCTTTGCAACAGCAGAACTCTACTCGATTCGCATGCTTCTCGCTAATCTCCAAGTTCCACTCAACTCTCCTCCTATTCTTTGGTGTGACAACTTTGTAGACCTCTTTCTTGTAGCAAATCCAATTTTCCATGCAATAACAAAACACATTGAAGTGGACCACTTCATTCGTGAGAAGGTTGCTCAGAAGGACATCATTTTTAGATATTTGTCCACTCATGTTCAATTGGTCGACATATTCACCAAAGGCCTTACTTCCTCCCGCTTCCTCTATCTTAGGGACAAGCTTCAGTCCATGAACTCCCTATCAGCTTGAAGGGGATATTAAGACAGTAATCCCAGCAGATCACGCAACAACAAAAGATGTAGCTAGATCTTGCTCCAGTGTCAATTACAAAAGATGAACACAGATTTGATGATGATAAGGATAGAGGCTAGTTGTTATAAAGATAACTCCTTACCTTATATTAGGATCAATCTAATACTTTTATATATAGATATAAGATTTATGTAACCACTATAACAATCCAATACTTGTATACTTCTATCTATATCAATCAAATATACACAAAGCAGTAAGCTACTGCATTCCTCTTCAGCATTATTTTGTTAAATCTTACGAATAGTACATTCCATGCACGCTTGATCGGCAAATTTATGTTATATTTCAAATTATATGAAACATCCAACTTCATTTTTTTCAATGGAGAAAACAAGAAACATGAAGTTTGATAAACAAGCATGAAGTTAGAGCTCTAAGGAAATAGAATTGCTTATTACAATTAAATATAGATATCATTTATTTGATCAATATTATATCGAAAAGCACATATATATATATATATAATAAATCATTAATACAATATATATAGATATAATTAGACTAAGATATACCCATATTTAAAATTTTGGGTTTGGGTATGCAAAAAGAAATGAAGTAATTACAAATCAAAGGGAAAATGCAACCACGGTGATGGTGATCCTCAGCCACGAGTCTCCAAATTCTAATGCTACTTTCCTTTCACATGGTTGCTATTGCGCAACGTAGTGATTCCGCAGGCCGCCACACGAAGACGGTCCCACAAACTAGAGAGTAATATCCCTCGACCAATAACAAAATCCCACGTGTCATAAACTCCATCCATAATTCTCAACAAAATATCTTCTCGTCCACTCCCAAATGGCCACGCAGCGCAACAGCCCTCCCAAAGTGCATAATCTCTGCTCCTCTGCTAGCCACGTTAACGAACTTCTCAAACCCTCCATATTCCTTCCACTTGTTTACCTCATCCACCGTCGATTCCTGAGCCCCAAGTCTCCGCTGTTCATTTTTCAACAGTCGGTTTTTTTTTGTGGTCGCCATAATTCACGTCCTTAATTACGAGTTTCATACATAAACTCTCACACTTTTCCTCATTCTAGAGATCTGAAACCGAAAAACCTTTTCTTAACTCGACAACTCGGATCGGGCAGTGTCTCGTTCAGGTGCGTAGGTCTGGTATTTCTGCATTGAATTCCCTATCCTTGTTTCTATTTCTCTTACGCTAAAAGTTTCCATCATCAGTTGTGTGTATCTTTCTATACAATTTTGATCATCTTTTACACCAAGAATAGGCCGTAACATTTTTCAGTACTGTACTGAATTTAGAATTATATTTTCACTTCAATGATTTTGAACACAAGAAACCCTCGATCACTAATGCAGCTACTGGAGGTTTCCTTCAAAATATTTGAGAAGTATAACGTCGCGAATGAAAAGAAAAGGTGCCCTGATTAGGGTTGGATGTAAAAGCTTTTGATTATTTGAGAAGTGTAACCATGGAGTTTGAGGGTGTGTAGAATAATTGTTTGATCAATAAACATCGAATTCCTTAATGGACTATTAACTAGTACTTCTTCCTTCTTGAGTTTATATTTATCATAACTGCATGCTTTTGGTTTGTAGAGATTCAAATTTGAAAACTGGGTTCGTTAGAATCAGACTATTTGGATTAATTGCTAGTTAGTGCTAAATTTGGGTTTGGAACTTCATGAAGCATGACCTTGATTAGAATGTAATCAAAGAATATTGAGACTGGTTTGCTGATACAATCTGCAAGTATAGGGTCTTGGAATCACATGTACAAAAGAAGTGCCAGTTGGGGGTCACAGAACTGATATTCTGAGTTTTAATGCACATTTGTATGGAGGAGATGTTAGCTTCCTGAATTTGTTGGTATTACTTGTGATTAAATCATGAATTGTCCCAAAAACTTAAACTAATGGAAAGACGTGAACTTATTCATTTAATTTATGTGCTAACAAATCCCAAGGGGTTAGCCCAAGTGATGAAGGCCTTGGTCTTGGGGTATCACTCCCTTCAAGGTCTAAAGTTCAACACTTCATAGGTACAACCAGTCCTTTAGGGTCGCATCCTTTGGTAAAAAGTCAGCGATTTAATTAATTATGTGTAGGGAAACTTCTGAGGGTTCGGTGCACGGGACCGGAGTTTACTCTGCAGGGGTGGGTTCGAAGGGCCCTGCCATGGAGAGGTTCCCGAGATAAAAAATAAATAAATAAATAAAATATGTGCTAGCACTACCATTAATTTTAATGATTCACTAAATTAGTGCTATGTTGCTAGGACAGAAATGAACTTGGAATACATGTTTCTTTTGTACTTGCAGGATCTGGGCAGTAAGGAAGCACTCAATTCATCATTTCAAGCTTTGCTTAGGCAACTTGGCATGGGAGTTGTGACTGTTTCTAGCTCAGCTTCACGAACTCCCGTTGGATTGGGCACGAAATTCTCATCTCAAAGGTCTACACTGAAAAGACCCTTGATTGTAGCATTCAAAGCAGATAAATCCAATACCACTGCGTTGGTTACATCCCAGGAGCAAATCCCTCTGCCCATAGAAACAGGTAAGGATCACCAAAAGAGACTAGGAAAAGCTAACAAAAAATTGAGAAGAGTGAAAGCTGTTCTCACAGATGAAGCTTCTCCGTGTGCCTTGGAAGTGGATTACAATGAAGCCGCCGCCAAGCTCGAAAATTTATACAAACTCACTCCAGCAGCTGATGCTTCTAATGAGGAAAATATAGATGGCATGGTGAGGAAAATACGGGGAAGGAGGAGAAAGACTACTGGAGTTGACGAAAAGCTGGTGGAGAAGAAAGCCAGTGATAATGTGATCAAGAACCAAACAGATAAGGTTAAAAGATTGAGTCTTGATAAGAGGATTGCATTGAAAAAGAATAAGCAAGATGAAGTAGTTGCTCCAAAACGAAAGAGAAAAGATAGTACGGATGAAAGTGCGAAGATTGAAAAGCTAGTGAGGGAGTACTCAGCTTCAACTGATTTGGTTAGCTTGGACTGGAAAAAGATGAAGATACCTCCAGTTCTTCCTTCTTCAGAGCATGCTTGGTTGTTCAAGCTGATGCAACCCATGAAGGTGGGCCTTCTAATTCCAGTTTGGAAACTACAATTTCCCATTGAATTTCTATTTGTTATTTTCTTGAGATCAAAATGTGTGATCTTTAGTGTTTTTTGGAAGTTAGGCACTCCTTCAAGTGAAAGAGAACTTGCAAAAAGATTTGGGGAAAGAACCAACAGAAGGTGAATTAGCTGAAGCAACGGATATAAAGGCAGTTCAAATACGAAAACTCATAGAGGTTGGTCGAGCGGCAAGAAATAAGCTCATTAAGGTAGTATTCTTTTGGCCTTTTTCCCCCACTTCTGTTGTTTATGCGGAATTATTCCAAAATGTTTCTTTGAACTGGTGCAGTAGTGAGATGTGTTATAAGTATGTTTAACGGAGTCCACCATGCGGTAAGATGCAAATAGTTCATGTAATTCAGGTTCTTTTTCTGGCAACAAAATAGACTTGTCTTCTCATCTTCATTTAAGCAATACTCTAGAAATATTCTCTAGTATAGAAAATGATATGAGAAAATGCAAATTCAAAGAAAGTTTATAAAGAAGCGAGAGAGCGTCTGAAGTTGGCATATATCCTTCTAGGCTCAAGTTGACTTCAGTTTGTGGTGCATATAGAATGTAATGGGATTATTCTGGGAGTCACACTTACAACATTTTTGAATTCCAGGCCTAGTGAAATCAGCTACAATAGGCACATTTTAATTTCTTTGTGATGATATGAAAAATGCATTGCATGTTAGCTAACTAAAGCCTCTGTCCTGCTCTGTTCTCTTTTCTCTATGTTACCTATGGCTTCCGTATTCTTTTGATCAATATATGAGGCTGAATTAACACATAATGCTTGCTTGTACTGCAGCACAATCTGCGTCTCATTTTGTTTGTAATCAACAAGTATTTTCAAGATTTCTCGAATGGCCCAAAATTCCAAGACCTTTGTCAGGCTGGAGTGAAGGGACTTATTACAGCCATCGATCGTTTTGAACCAAAAAGGAAATTCCAGCTCTCCACATATGGTCTTTTTTGGATCAGGCATGCCATTATACGCTCCATGACACTCTCCAGCTTTACACGTGTTTCGTTTGGCCTTGAATCGGTATGCATTCTTCCTTCCAAGCTTTCTACTCTTCTTTTTAGCTTAGTGATACACGCATCTTGTAAATAGTAGTCTGAGCTAGATTGAGAAAACCTTTCGGCCTTCTGATTGTGTTAGGATCATCATGGTTAGTTTTGATGGATCTGTTTTAACTTTGACGCTGCAGGTTAGAGTCGAAATTCAGCGAGCCAAACTTGAGTTGTCCTTTGAGCTTCATAGATTACCAACAGAGGATGAGATAATAAAAAAAGTTGGGATCTCCCCTGAGAGGTATCGTGAAGTTATGAGAGCCTCGAAACCTGTTGTTTCTCTCCATTTAAGGCATCCAACCACACAAGAAGAGTACATTAATGGGATCACTGATGTTGATGGTTGTGGAGGTGATAACTGGAGGCAACATGCTCTTCTCAGGCTTGCCCTTGATGATGTGGTAATTATTAATCGCTCATCCTCCCCAACCTTGCATTTCGTACTGCATACATAGCTTGCTCACTTTTTTTTTTTATTATTATTTCTATAGAATTTTCATTTGGATTGTTGAGTTTCCTCACCAACTGTTTTTCAATTCTGTTTCATGCAAAACATGAGACCTGTTTGTGTTTCCATCATATCATCCACATTCCACACTTTCTTTTTTTTCTCCTTTTTCCCATTTCTGCATATTTCTGCATGAGCTATGATCTACTCATAATATTATTCCCCAAGATGATGAGAATGCGAAATCTTTCTCTTCCTGATCTCTGTTGGTTTCCAGCTAGATAATGGAATCATGAGACCTTCAGAGTTTTGTTATTAGGTTTTCCTTTTCCAAGAACTTGCGATCAAATTGATGTACTCATGGTATAAATGATAAAAAAATGGAATTTATTTCTGTTTTTCTGCAGCTTGATTCTCTGAAGCCGAAGGAGAGCGTAGTAATAAGACAAAGATTCGGACTTGATGGAAAAGGAGATAGAACATTGGGAGAGATTGCGGGAAACTTAAATATTTCGAGAGAAATGGTTCGGAAGCATGAAGTTAAGGCTCTCATGAAGCTCAAGCATCCAGCTCGAGTGGATTATCTTCGCCAACATTTAGTATAATAAACATATATAAAAATTACCGTCTCGTACATAACTCCTCCCTCTTAATGGTTTCTGATAACCAAATCCGGCTGTATACTAATGATCTGTATTATAGCGTTTTAAGCTTTAACCACCCAAAAAATAAAAAAAGAAGTTGAGAAAGAAGATGAAGCTAGGCGAACATAGATCAAGTCCGATACTGTATGTGTAATTTAATTTTCAGACAAAACATTCCATATAGCCGTGTTATACGTGATATTTAGTACTTTTTTTTTTTTTTCCATCATAGCAATGTACAGTGAGTGAATTTTTTCTGTTCTTCTAAATATTTTACTCTGAAATTTTAGGATAGTCCCAAAGCTACACTTAAGAGGAGTGAGGGAATATGTGTTATATGCTAAATTATATAATTTAAAAGAAAAATACTTTAGTTACAAAAATATTTTACAAAAGTAAATCCATAAATTGTCGTGTCTTGATATGATTATAAATTAGATTGTAAAATTATTTTTATTGTAAAATAGATATAACATATATATCATACAATCAGATCATTATATATATGCTAGATTCAAAACCCGTCATAAAATAGAAATCTAGTATATGTTTGCTAGGCCAAGCTCCTATGATGGGAGATCTAGCAAATGTAATATTGCAAATCTCATTCAACCAAACGTCTAGTTGGATGTCATGTGAAATATTTGTAGAAGGCAAGTACAATTTTGTGTTAATATTTATAAGAGTAATGTTATACACCACACTACCATATCACTTTTATCCCATTATGTAAGATGTACTGATACATTTATCATCATTATATAATAAAGAATTATCCAATAAAGTATCATCCAATTGTGATAATGTGCCATAAACATGTCACAAATATGCCACATTTTATATAGTGCGATGAAAGTGAGATGATAATGTGGTGTATAGAATTTTTCTATTTATAAACCTAGTATGTGATACAACATGTTACAACAAATACCTATTTTTCCAGAGATAGATTATAGTGGCAAAAATCCTTAATTCCGTGGAAAAAATTATTTTCCCATGAATTTTAATCGTGGGGACCTTGTGAAATAAAATTGGTGATATAAAATATTTTTTTCCACAAAAAACCCAACTTATGAGAAATGCCTATATTTTCCCACAAGATTAATCACAAGAAAAATATTATTTCACAGTAGAAAATATGATTGCTTTTAGTTCTAAATCGTGGGAAAAAAGTATTTGTGTCAAAAATGTTTAGTGAAAAATACTCTTTCTGGCAAAACATTTTGTCGGCAATATTTATTTGCGAAGAACTCTTATCGCGGGAATAAGAACTTGCGGTAAAAAAAAAAAAAAAAAAAAGTATTTGCCGCGAGTAACATTCGCAGCAAATGCTAAAAGATTTCAGAAAAACAAAATTGTTAAAGCAATAAAATGAGACTGAACAAAAAATAATGAAACAAAATTATCCTAATATATAATATATATATATATATATATACAAACCCTGGAGATCCAAAGAACATTTATAACATGTACACCAGCAAAAATACTTTTTAGTCGATAACATCCTAATAAGATAATCATAATAACGAAAAGCATACAACTGACTAAGACTAAGCATTTACAAAACCATATAGACATGACTTTACGTAGGATGCAACATCAGCTTACCCTGTTCAAAAAATTAATAGAGATGGACGGCACAGTCAAATAGTTTCTTCAAACCCATTATATAATCTTTATTCCTTATAATTTATTCTAGTGCCAATCAGACAGGATTAAAAAAAATTATTCATCTGAAAATAAATGTTAGCAAAGTCAACAAAATCAAGAAATAGAAGGATGATGCAGTACTAGACAAACTCTAGCCGGAATCTATGCTATCTTTAAATCACGAGTAATGCTACATACAATCGTAGAGTACTGCGTAAGTGTCGTGCAGTCGTTTTGAAAAAAAGTTGAATCTATTATTATTTATTTTTTCTACTATTAAAAATAAGGCCTAAGACAAAATTTAAGCGAGTCACTCTTAATTATAATATAATAAAATATAAATTATTATATTGAATATTTTTCAGATTTTCAATAAAATGAGGCTTTTTTAAAAATATTTAAATAAAATTTTTTGAGTTAATATTTAATGCAAAAATTTAAAATGAGGCCTCGTTATAAATTTTGTGTCTCAATGTAACATGATCTTAGAAAAAATTATTTAAAAATATAAATTAGTCATTGTATTAAATATTAAGTTTAGTATCATGGCACCTTGCACACATTGAAAAATAATAAATAATTTTTTCTCAAAATATTCAAATAAAAAAACATCTCACTTTTAATTTTGGTCCTTGTGCAATGACCTAAGTGGCATTACCCATGAACCGGTCCTAGACTACAAGAAAACATGGCTATTACGGCGACTTGATTTTCGTTGCAAAAGGAATCGCTACAAAAGCAAACTAATTGCAACGATTTTGTATTTGCGGTCGAATTTTAATAGCAAAGTTCACTTTTTCAGAATGCGGTGACATTTTTAGTTTGTGTTTTAGCAGCGATATTATCTGACTCTATTGCGACGATAAGTAGTGTTTGCGTGTAACATCTAGTGAATTTTCTATGCAACTCCCTCAAGTGGAATCTCGCAAGTGAAGTCTTAATGATCATAACTCAATATTTACATTATTACTTAAGTAAATGCTATTAGAATGCTATTACGTTTTTAATTAGTTAATGGTACTAGGCGCAACAAAGAACTCTCTGCTTATCAATTTTAGGTATGAGTTGGAAGATGTCTTCAAGAAATTAGAAAAGGATACGTAGAAAGAGAAAACAGCTTGAAATATATATAATTATTAGGTCAGGTGGGTCACAAATGTTTTGAATGTACAAATGTTTTAGAAAATACTTTTTGCTGCGAAACGCCAATGATGAATGCAGCTCATGAGATAAAAGCCTCCAAAAACTGAAAGAGATCAGAGCTTTCGGTTAAAACTTCAGCAAAACACCATCTCTCGGTGAGAATTTTGCTCTCTTAATTAGTAGTAGCTTTTCGTCATCATCCCAATTCTCATGCTACTCATCATCTCAATTTTTATCATCCTCTCATCCTCTTATCATCTCATGATGTGGTATTAGATAATTCAAAACTATTTATTATATTTCACGTGTAAACCTATCATCTAATGTCACATCATGAAATAATGAGAAAATAAAGAGAAATTACATAGATGATAAATAGATTTTTTCTTTAAACAAACTGTATATAGAATAGCTATGTACAGTCTTAAATACAGTATCACATTTTTCCTTTTGAGTTAGCTAATGCATGCAGCATACCTATGTGCCATACGCAACATTCGTTCAAGTGTTTGCTTATCTTATGGGAATAAACCCTATCTAGTAGAAAGAGATGGCCACATAAAGTCAGCTCTACAATATTTACTGTTTGTCTGTATAAATATTTTGGATAACATTAAATGAATTAACAACAAATAATATAGGACTCACTTCATAATTTGTCACTTGTCTGCCTCACTTAAAACTCTCAAGTTTGATCCTTCTTTCTAAACCGACTTATGAATAAATCGTCCTTTTTTTCCTTTGGCATTTTAGGCATGAGAAATGCTTTAACCAACAGGCAGCATTACAAAAGTAAATTCATAAATTACTGACGTGGCTTGATGAAGTACTTCAAATTGTAAAATTACTTTTATTGACGTGATATGTTAATGTATTAAATAAAAGTCACGTCAGTTTATAAATTTACTTTTATAAAATCTCTTTATGACTGTAATACTACTCGGTAGGGATAATATCCTACCCCACTTATCCCACAATATAAGGCTCATCGACATATGCCCCAACATCCATCCACTTGAAGAGCAAACATTGCGTTATTCATAATGCTAACTAGACTCTTCATGAAAATTTGTTGTACCAGATGAGCATCTTTTGATCAGCTTTTAAAAAGAAGAGAGTCAGATATTGAGATTGCCTGTTTTAGGGTTGATGTGACCAATCATCAAAAGGAATGTTCTGATACTCATTAAACCATGTTGGGAGCTATATATTAATGTTACAAACATTCACATCAAAGTTATTTATTCTATGCTTTACAACAACAGAATGCACAGCTTGGTATGTTTCTTTAGCTGGGAACATATATATTCTTTATGCTCACATATCATTCAGCTTGAAAACACCAAGAATATTACATTTATAATCACCAATCAATTTCATACACTTGGCCCAACTAACAATTGTGCAATCTGAGCAGTACGTAATGAATTGTCCATATCAACAAGCGGGAATCGACTACACAGACCAAATCAGGATCGAAACATCATTCATCACAAATGTACTCATTTTTCTCTCAAAATCCTCTTAAATTACATTGCCATGGTAATGGTAGTATTTTGTACACAGTCACAAATTTAATACAAAAGACTTGCTTCTCTCAAATATCTTTTCTCTTCAACCAAATAAAGTAAATAATTCCATATCCTATCATTCTTATCGAACATAAGGATGTGCAAAGACACTTGCAAATGCACATATGAATGTGCCAACATCAAGAAGAATAAACAAACCAATGAGGCATTCATAAAAATATGTGGGAGCCTTTTTTTCCATTACATATATCAGCTTGTGTTGATCATAAACCAAGACTTGATGGTGATCATAAACTAAGGAGGCATTTCATATGAATGTGCAAAGACACCAAATGCACATATTCTCTTTTTATCTGTCTCACCATTATATATATATATATATATATATGAAGAGTGCTAAAGTCAACAAATTAGCAGTCTTCATGAGTTATTGTTCAGAGTCTTGTTGCTGGGACCAGTTCTCATCTCAGGAACATCTTTCCTGGCCAGGCCAAATATGGGAGAGAGGTTACGCTTGGCAGTAGGAGTCATGGGTATTTTCCTCTTTGTTTATTTTCTCAGCTCCCAAGCACTATTGATGAACAAATATCACAAAAACTTCACTTTATATTCCTATTTACATGGTGTTTATTGCAGGGAATGCTGCTTCTTTGTTACTCTATACGGCTCCCATGTAATGTCAACATTCTAATTTACTGCCTAGCAGACTTCATCTTATTCAAGTCCAGTGAGCAATACTGGAAAGATTGAATCATTTGACCATTTTAATCAACTTTTTTTACTATGATTTTCTTTATATTTCAGATTAACTTTTTCAAGAGTCATAAGGAAGAAAAGCACGGAGGGGTATTCTTGTGTTCCTTGTGTTATTGCACTATTAAACTGCCTTCTCTATAATTGGTATGGATTGCCAGTTGTAAGCAAGAGGTGGGAAAACTTTCCTGTAATTTCCATCAATGGCCTAGGGATCCTTCTCGAACTCTCCTTCATAGTCATATACTTATGGTTCGCTTCAGCTAGAGGAAAGGCAAGTTTCACATTTCACATTTAATAGTATAGTTTTGCCTGCATACATGATATATTACAGTTTACCATGCTAACACGGGATATATAATTCTGCTCTGAATGTATGCACGGGCGAGTGCCTTATTTATATGTTCCAGCATACTGATTTTTATTTTTATTTTTAAAACATGGGTTTTCTCTGTTGCTACATTAAGATATAGCAGACATGCATGCACAATTACATGAGGAGAATATTGATGTATAAATATCGGGTGCAGATGAAGGTAGCTGTGACAGTGACACCTGTTATCATAGTCTATCATCGAAAGCTATTTGTTCGGAGTGTAGGACTAGTAGCTTCTGTAGCAATGTACGGTTCTCCACTGGTGGTAGTGGTGAGTCATAGTTTCTCATAATTTCATGAAAATGTTCTCTGGAGCAACCTAAATAGCAACAGAAAATGTAGAAACTTTTTTTATTTGTTTCAAATCCATTCAAGACGTCGAATGTATACATGCCACTTTCATTCTAAGCTCATATCTCCTGATAAGGTTTCTATTCTTGGGCATAGCATTTTGTTGTCACTGTCAGCATATAACTTTACTTTTTAATTGCAGAAGCAAGTCATACTTACAAGGAGCGTGGAGTTCATGCCGTTCTACTTATCTTTTTTCTCATTCCTTGCTAGTTCACTTTGGATGGCTTATGGACTACTGAGTCATGATCTGTTTCTCGCAGTTTGTATCATAATTGAGCTCTAGGTCTGTTGTGATGTATATATTTCATAACTTCCATATTTCTGAAATCTGCAGGCCCCAAATCTGGTTGGTAGTCCTTTAGGTATCCTTCAACTCATGCTCTACTGCAAGTACAGGAAACGAGGAATTATGGAAGAACCTAACAAATGGGATTTGGAAAAGAATGATGAGAGATCCAAACAGCTTCAGCTTACAATTGATGAGGAAAAATTTGGAAAAACCAACTGTGATCTTATTAGGTTCAAAACATGCATCAATGCATGCATGCATATGAGCATACTTATGTATCTAAAGGCATGCACATATATATTTTGCCATTTCAGCAATGTTTTGTGTCATTCCAAGGGGTTGGTTTGTGACTGGCAGTACTTAATTTCACAAAGCAATAAATTTCAATGAACCTGGAAAGAGGAGAAACAGCCTCAGCTCTAGAAGGGAATCTTTGTTGTAATGCAATTCTTACGAGACATGAAGCATGCTAATTGAGCAATGTCATTAAAATTAAAAAAAGAATGAGGGAAGAAAAAGAAACAGCATCTTGCACTGAGTGGCTCTGCTCAATCTTAAGTGTAAAACATAAAATAATGGCATTACATAAATTCTTGAAATTAAACTACGCATGCAACAAAAACTATCAATTTATTGTTTCGGTAACAAATAAGCAGAAAGGGGAGAAAATGCACTACTTGGAAAATAAAACTCTATAAATTCCACGCCCATCTTCTGTCTGTCCAAATGCCTCTTTACCAACTCAATCTAATCACTTGTTTCTCCTACGAAACAAAACAAATTGGAAAAAGATAATGTTTTTTCCGGCTTATGTATCTACTCAGCCACCTAAGCTCAGTAGAACCACCCTTTGTCAATAAAGGAACCAAAAAGAATCTTTTTAATGATTCATTAGAGCATTTATATAAGCTCTGGATGGATAACTTCCTTTCTCTTCCTCAAACTAAACTTTTGGAGTTACACTATTCACCTAGGGAAAGGAGAAAAGTGGCAAAGAGTCATTTCTTCCATTTTGGGGGGGGGGGGGATTTTTCTCTTACCTATTAGAAGCAGATTTTTGTTTGCCAAAAACACAAAACCAATAGCTAACTTGCATTGTCATTAGCATCATTATTAATTTATTAGGTATGAGAAAAATAAAAGAAATGCTCTTTGGCTTTACATAGTACATAATTTTGAGAAGAATATATCCTTGGAGTCCATTCAGCATCAACCAAATGTCAGGCAGCTGTCATCATCCAACATGCATGATGATTGACCGCCATGCAATTGAAAAGTGAAAAAAAAAAAAAAAGACATATTGAAGGTTCCATTTGGAATATTCTGTCACCACGGTGTATGGGCCCGCATTGAAGAATATGTAACACAAGTTGAGCCCATTCACAAACATGATCATAATGCTCAACTGAGGGAAAAAGAATATGACCATATTTGCAAACACAATCAGAACCATTTTAAACAGATTAAAAGCCTATGCCTACCCAGGTCACTACATGCAGAGATTTGCTATAGTGAGCTTAATCCTAAACAAAACAATGTTTTTGGCAATGAACAAAAACACAGGATATTTCCCAGAACTACATCTACCTATAGTATAGATGCAAAGAGATAATACTGTTATGATACACTGTAATAAATATGTGACTCATACATATGGAGGAAGATAACCTAAACCGATAATTTCAGATCAATTATTTTTGAACAACTCCATTTAATTTGTTAGCATACCAAAATCTGGACATAAAACCAAAGCCAAGAGGGTGTATGGAGAGAAAAAAAATTAACAAGAAAGAAAAATGAAACAACTGAAGTGAGATCTTCAATGAGTATGTCGCTTTAAAGTAAACAGCCTCCACTATTGGATTTTAGATGCTGCAAAGTTGTATAAATATCATGGCAATGAGGATGGGTTCTATCTTCTACAAAGAACACATGAACTCTGCTGTCCAGCTCAATCCAACTACAACCAGGAGCCTTTTTTATGCCTAAGCCCCTTAATCTCTTCCTCACACTTGACTTCTCCCCCCATCTCCCCAAAATAGAATATATGTTAGACAGAATAACATAAGCAGATATTGGCTTAGGATCCAAACTGAACACTTTCTCAGCCACTCTTCCACTCAACTCTATGTCCATCCACAACCAACAGGCACTCAGCAAAGCTGCCCAGACAACCCCATCTGGTTCAATAGGCATCTTTTTTATAAACTCCTGAGCTTCTTGCAGATGGCCTGAACGACCAAGAAGATCCACCATACATGCGTAGTGTTCTAAATCAGGGGTTACTCCATAACATTTTTGCATTGAATGGAAAATTTGCATCCCTTCATCAACTAGACCAGCACGACCACACGCAGACAAAATCCCCACAAAGGTAGCTCCATTAGGAACAACTCCTTGCTTTAACATATCCTCAAATAGTAAAATTGCTTTGCAGCCAATTCCATGATGTGCAAACCCATTAATAAGAGCTGTCCAAGCTGCCACATTGGGTGAAGAGATGCCACTAAATGATTTTTGAGCATCGGGGATGCTCCCACATTTGGAGTACATATCTATAAGAGAAGTTCCAACATAAGCATTTGATTCAAATGGTGTTTTGATCAGGTGGGCATGAAGTAATTGTCCTAGTTGAAGAGATCCAAGGCATGTACAAGCATGAAATAGAGTAGAGAATGTCGATCTAGTAGAGTATATTGATAATCTGTGCATGGTCACATATAGTTTGAAAGCCTCTTCATGGTGATGATTTTGAATATAACCTGACATCATTGAATTCCATGTCACTGGATTTCTTTCCCCTTTGATTTCTTCAAACAGCCTCAAAGCTTTATCAAGTTCACCCTTCCTGGAATACACAGAAATCATAGTATTCAAAGAAATTATAGTTTTTTGGGTCATTCTATTAAAAATCCTCTCCGATTCCTTGACTTGGCCACTCATTGCATAACCTTTAATCATCAAATTACATGAGATTGGATTCTTTTCAAGCAGTCCATTAAAAATCAGTTCAGCATCTTTAAGCCTACCCATCAATATAAGTCCCCCAATAAGTGAATTGGAAGCATTTAAACAAGGATTTCCCATTCTATCGTACACCATCTTGGCATCCTCAATAGCCTCACAATCACAATACAATTCAATCAATGCACCACCAATCGAGTGATCAAACTCAAATCCATATTTTATCAAAAGTCCGTGGACAGTCCTCCCTCCGCTTAGGCTACCCAATCTCCCAGAAGCCCTTAAAACGCAATCCAAAGTAAACTCATTTGGCATTATCTCACAACTCCTTCTCATCCTCCTAAACAACTCCAAAGCCTTTTCACACCCATCCTCACTCCTCACAAATCCGGAAATCAATGTAGTCCATGCCACAACATCTCGGGATGGCATATTTTTAAAAACTTCCATAGCTTCACTCATTAAGTTACATTGCACATACCCTACAAGCATCAAACTCCACAGCAAGTCATTTTCATCACGAAATTCATCAAACACCCTCTTAGCTCCTTCAATCTCAGTACAGCTCGCATAGAAGTACAACAATGAGCTACCCACAAACTCAAATCTTTCAGACCTACATTTCAAAACCAAACAATGAAGCATTTTTCCCTCGTACACCAAACTCGAACGCGCGCACACACTTAGTATAGAGGAAAAAGTAGTCTCATTTAGCTTTATAGTGCCGTGGTGCATAATTGAAGTTAGTCTTAGAGCTTCATCGTATTTTCCCCATTTGGAGTAACCAGAAATCATGGTGTTCCACGACACAACAGTTCGTTCGGGCATCTCATCAAACATTTTGCGTGCAATGTCAAGTTGCCCAATCTTGCAAAGTTCAGCTACAGAAATGTTAGTGGAGACTATGAGATTACGGGTGGCTTGCAGAGGTTGATAAAGGGTTGTGAAGGGCTGGAAGATTTTCTTCCATCGACTGTGCTTCCAGGTTCCTAGAAAAGCTCGTCTCAGCAACATTCTGTGTTCCTGGAACCTGTTGGGCCGTTGGCTCGTGTCCGACTGTCCCCGAGAGAGAGGAACAAAACTTAAACGCACCGTTTCCCCCATTAAATATCAATGTTTGTGCCACACGACGCGAGCAGCCAGCCAAGAGCCAAATTTCATTTACAAAAATTATTTACATCAATGTACTGAGTTTAAAAAATAAAAAAAAAAAATCATGTGAGATGTACTGCAGCTAC
The DNA here is from genome assembly GCF_001411555.2 of Juglans regia. Taxonomy (NCBI): domain Eukaryota; kingdom Viridiplantae; phylum Streptophyta; class Magnoliopsida; order Fagales; family Juglandaceae; genus Juglans; species Juglans regia. Next base: position 1,165,630 of record NC_049916.1, read on the forward strand.
ATGCTGATGTATAGTCATTCTCTTTCATTTATTTTTTGACATCAACTCATTTCAATTCATTGGATTCATATTTTACATGTGAGATTTATAACTTTTTTCAATTTTTTATAAATATATTTACTTGTCTTAATATCCAAATACATATTAGGTGGGTCCTACAAAATTTACTTCACAATTTCAACTGAGTGCTACCCACCCCCCACCCCTGCATGGGCGGGAGAGAGGATTTCCTTCCCGTTCCCCATCCTCGGGGTGAGGGGGCGGGGTATCACGTCCCGAATAATTTTCGGGGGGGGGGGAGGGGGGGTTTAATCCATCCACCCCCACCCCCAGTTGGGCCTTTGGCCCAGAAACCGCTGAAATGGACCTAAATGGCCCAGAAGCTTTTTCTTTTAGGCCCAGAAACAACTTATGTACTATTTTGAGCCCATAAAATTAGATGTAAAAAAATAAAAAGTTGAAAAACCAGGTTAAAAAAAAAGTTACATAAATAAAAATAATATATATGATATTAATTTACTAATTTAGAGCAAATGAAATGCTACTACAAACTACTAGTCTACTACCTAATAAACTAATAATAATAACTAACCTATTACAAAATTGAAAGGCTAAACAATTACAAAATCATAAACATAAAAGTGTCCAAGGGACATTATATCAACATTACAAATCATTGAATACATAATATGTACAAATGATTCAAATTTCAATATTCTAAATATATAAATGTTTGAGTCTTTGATTGTGACATTTGGGGCGGCCTAGGCAGCTAGTCTTTTTATTAATTAATTGAGATTTGAGGCTTGAGCACATATTCATATTGTAGCAGAGGTAGACGTCATCTGAGTCGTCTTATGTGTTACTACAACAATTAATACTGATGAAATCGAAATGAATATAAAAAAATCAAAATAAAAAAATAAAAAACAACAATTACCAGGTGGTCCAGATCCAAACTGATCACCACCCTCCTCCTCGTCGATCTCCTTAAAATCTAAAACATTCGAAACATGAATATCATTTCCTATCATCTAACTCTGTGTGCATATCAATGCCTCCATAGTTGTAGGAGATAATAAATTATGGAAAAGATCCAATATGCGCCCTCTAGTACTAAATGTTGACTCTGAGGCAGCAGTGCTAATAGGGATGTCTAAAATACAGCTGGCCATCTCAGGAAGGATGGGATATTTCTTTATTGTCGCCTTCCATCATCCTAATATATCGAAATCATCATCAAATTGAATAAGACCCCCTGACAAATAGTTGTCTAACTTCGAAACCACCTCCGTAGATTGACGGACTAGTATGGGATTCTGTGCGAGGGTTTTAGTCCACGCCAATCTACGCTTCTTTATTGGCCCAGTGTCTGGATGAGGCGCTGGGGTAGGTATAGGTGTAGTAGATGCAGTATCACTCTTAATCGCATTAAACTCATCATACAATTTAGCTAGAGTATCTCGGGCCATATCACCAATAAGATCAGCCTATGCCTGATCGTGCGTAAGTCTCAAACCATATAACATACCTGAAATTTTCAAACGGAGTCAAGAATAACAGCCACATATAACAAAATATTTAGTCTACTCAAATCTCTCCAATACTTGTCATATTTGATCCTCATGGTCAATATCATCCCCCTCATCCTTAGATTGGAACCCTTACACATGTCATCTAATTCTTCTTTTACCTTATATATTTTTTGACAAAACTTATGGGATGTAGGGTACAAAGAACCAGATAACTTCAATGTGACATTGCAAAAAAGTCTGAAAAAATCAACAAAAGTAGAAACTACCTCCCAATCATTATCATTAGGCTTTCCTAATCCCTAGTGCTCATCAAAGTATTTGGTATATTGAATGTCTTCATTACCCAATAATAGAAAGACTGTCTTATATTCTTGGGCCACCTCCAACATCAAGAAGGTTAAGTTCCATCTAATAGGAACATCAGTACAAATACCCTTCTTAGATGTTATACCCACAGTTTTCGCAGCAACCTCGAATTTCTCCAATCTAAAATTAGAAGACCTCACAAACTTCACATCCATTCTAACTCGTGCAATCGAGTCATCAACATCTTTCAACCCCTCAGTCACAATTATATTCAAGATAAGTGCAGCACATCTAATATGCAAATACTCACCACCCAAGAATGTCTTATTTGCCTCTCTAAGATAAGTTTTCAGATATCTCAATGCGACATTATTAAACGAGATATTATCAACCGAAACTTTCAAAACTCGTGCCAACCCCCACTCCTTTATCGCGGCCTCCAAGACCTTTTTAATCATATCATCCTTGTGATCAGCAATTTAACAAAACTTAATAATCTATTTGTGAAGAATCCAATCATAATCAATAAAATGCATAGTCAAAGACATGTAATTCATATTTTGGATAGAAGTCCAAGTATTGGTAGTGAGGCAAACTACCAAACCCGCCAATTGGCTCCTCAAAACATCTTTATATTTTCTGTACATATTTATAATATCCTTTGCCACTGTGTGGCGAGAATGAAGCGTAAATCTAGGTTCCAATTCTTGAACAAGTTCTTCAAACCCTCTCCCCTCCACAAATTGAAAATGTAGCTCCTCTATAATAATCATACAAGCTAACTTCCTTCTACACTCATCAGGATTATACTTTGTATACCCCTTTAACGTTGGCACCACTACTCTCATCCGCCATTTTTTTAGTCCAATATCTAGTTTAGATTGACTCTTCTCCATTAATGATCTTAATATTAGACTCTTCTTGCATTGTTCCTCTAAATTGACCTTTTAACTGGAATGCATTTAGCTTGGGGGTTATTGAGGTCACCACTCCTCTAGTTTGGTAAAGTGAGACCAAACTATGGAAACATTTTTCTTGCCCTGTGTGGGTTTGGGGGCGGGGCTAGGGGTGGGCAACAAGGCCCCGCACCCCACTGACCCGCCCCGTTTTCCCCGCCCCGCCCATGCGAGACGGGGGTTTCGACCCACTCAAGCGGGGTGCAGGGGCCCTCGCCCGCACCCCAGGACAGCTGCGGAGGCTGGGGACGGAGGAGGCGAAGCCCCACTCCGCTTTTCCCCCGCCCCGCTCAAAATATATATATAATTAAAATTATATATATATAAACCCATGAGTAAAGTAAAACGGTGCCGTTTTGTCATGGATAAAACGGTGCCGTTTCACTTTTAGACTTGGTAAGCGGCAAGCCTCAACTAAAAGTGAAACGGCACCGTTTCAATTTTTAGTGAAACAGTGCCGTTTCACTTTTAGTTAAGGTTCCCCCCTCCCCGCATCTGTTTCCCTTCCCACTTCCCAGACCTTCTCGAACTCTCCTCTCTCACTCTCTCTGACTCTCATGCTCTCTCACTTCTCAATTCTCAGTCTTCTCTCTCTCCATCTCGCACGAGTCCACGACTGCACGAGCAGCACCACCGCCCACCTAGTTTCCACTTTCCAGTCACTGGTGTGAACTTAAAGTTAATTTTCACTTCGAATTCGCCGCCACTCAAAGGTAAGAAATCCGAAACCCATTCTTTTTTGTTTTAGTTTTGGATTGGAGATTGGAGGAAGGTTGGGTTGAATCGGAGATGGAGGATGGGAATAATTGTGAATTTGTGTGCTGTGGAGAAATTTGTGCATGTATTTGATTCGTGTGTTTGTTTGTTTGTTTTTGTTTTTGTTCTTGTTTTTGTAGATTAGGACCCTAAATCAATTTAGGAGTTCAATCCAAAACCTTGAAATTTAGGGATTTCAATTTTAGGGTTTCAAATTGAACCCCTGATTGAACCCCTAAATTGATTTAGGGGTTCAATCTGAAACCCTAAAATTTAGGGGTTTCAATTGAAACCCCTTAATTTTCAATTTAGGGATTTCAATTGAAACCCCTAACTCAATTTAGGGGTTCAATCTGAAACCCTAAAATTGAGTTAGGAGTTTCAATTGAAACCCCTAAAATTTTAGGATGTACGAGATTTGCACACTATCGTTTGATCTGTTTTTTCATGCTCTACCGACATGAGTTTCTTCATTTTAAATAGCAAGTTAGAAATATTCGGAAAAAACATAATAATACACCTACAACTTTTTTATAATTATTTTACTATTTAAAGGTCCATAAACTAATATGATTGTAGCACTTCATTAAAAAGTATTTTCAATCTTACATAATTACTCTTTATTTTAAATTGAATTACAAAATAGTTGTAAACTAGTTGTAGGTTTATCTTTAATATTCCAAAAAATGCATATTATAAAACAGTTATATATGAATATGGCTTGTTTACATGAAGAAAGATAAGTTTAACTATTAAGTTTATTTAGAAATCAATGTTAATGGAAATAATAATGTGTTTAAGTGCATGTTTGGAAGGTAGTGGAAAATATAACTTATAAATTTGAGGCTTATAACTTATAACTTTGAGGCTACTCATCATCCCATAGTACCATACCATACACTTTATGTTCCACTTTGCCTTGTGCGGTGTATTATTATGATTTTCGTATATCGTGTGTTGATTGATTTTATAATTTTTTATTGTGTTGTGAAATCAGGAATGTCTTCTCAAAGAGATTTCACTGATAGCTCTCCTACCCGTACCAGTACCCCTACCCCTACTAGTACCCCTGCCCCAGAACATAACCCTACTCTAACTCCTAGGAGTGGGAATACACCTTGCCCCGCCCCGAAGCCCACACAAAGCAAGAAAACTGTTTTCGTAGTTTGGTCTCATTTTACTAAACTAGAGGGTGGTGACCCCAATAACCTCCAAGCTAAATGTAATTATTGTGAAAAAATATAAGGATGTCACTATAGAAAACATGGTACATCCCAGTTAAAGGTCCATTTAGAGGAACAATGCAAGAAGAGTCCAATATTAAGATCCTTACTGGAGAATAGTCAATCAATGCTAGAAATTGGACTAAAAAAAATGACAGATGGGAGTAGTGGGGGTCCAACGTTTAAGGGGTTTACAAAGTATAATGTTGATGAGTGTAGAAGGAAGTTAGCTCGTATGGTTATCATAGACGAGCTACCTTTTCAGTTTGTGGATGGGAGAGGGTTCCAAGAATTTGTCCAAGAATTGGAACCTAGATTTACGCTTTATTCTCACCACACTGTGACAAATGATAATAAAAAGATGTATTTGAAAGATAAAGATGTTTTGAGGAGCCAATTGGCGGGTTCGGTAGTTTGCCTCACTACCAATACTTGGACTTTTATCCCAAATTATAATTATATGTCTTTGATTGTTCATTTTATTGATTCTGATTGGATTCTTCATAAAAAGATTATTAAGTTTTGTCAAATAACTGATCACAAGGGTGGGACGATTGGGAAGGCCTTAGAGGCCTCAATAAAGGAGTGGGAGTTGACACGAGTTTTGACAGTTTCAGTTAACAATGCCTCGTCTAATGATGTCGCCTTGGGATATCTGAAAACTTATCTTAGAGAGGCAAATAAGACATTCTTGGGTGGTGAATATTTACATGTTAGATGTTCTGCACATATCTTGAATCTAATTGTGACTGAGGGGTTAAAAGATGTTGATAACTCGGTTGCACGAGTTAGACTATCTGTGAAATTTGTGAGGTCTTCTCCTTCTAGATTGGGGAAATTCAAGATTACTTCGAATATTGTAGGCATAACATCAAAGAATGGTCTTTGTACTGATGTTCCTATCAGATAAAACTCAACTTTCTTGATGTTGGAGGCGGCCTAAGAATATAAAAAAGCCTTTCAATTATTGGGTGATGAAAATATTTAATATGTCAAATACTTTGATGAGTACAGGGGTTTAGGATTGCCTAATGATGATGATTGGGAGGTAGCTGCTACATTTATTGATTTTCTCGAACTTTTTTACGATGTCATGTTGAAGTCATCTGCTTCTTTACATCCTACATCCCATGAATTTTTTCAACAAATATGTAGGGTGAAAGAAGAATTAGACGACATGTGCAAGGGTTCCAATCTAAGGATGAAGTGGATGACATTGACTATGAGGGTCAAATTTGACAAGTATTGGAGAGATTTGATTAAACTAAATATTTTGTTATATGTGACTACTATTCTTGATCCACGTCTAAAAATTTCAGGCATGTTATACGATATGGGACTTGCTTATGATCAGACATGGACTGATCTTATTGGTGAGATGGCCCGAGATATCCTTTATAGATTTCATAATGAGTTTAATGCAATTAAGGGTGATACTGCATCTACTACACCTACACGTACCCCAACACCTCCTCTAGACAACGGGGCAACAAAGAAGCATAGATTGGCATGGACTGGCATGGACTAAGACCCTCGCACATAATCCCACACTAGTCCATCAATCTACGGAGGTGGTTTCACAGTTAGACAATTATTTGTCAACAGATCTTATTCAAGATGATAATGATTTTGACATATTAGGATGATGGAAGGCAGCATCAAATAAATATCCCATCCTTTATGATATTACCCGTTGTATGTTGGTCATCCCTATTAGCACCATAGCCTCGGAGTCTGCCTTTAGTACTGGAGGGCGCATATTAGATCTTTTCCGTAGTTTATTGTCTCCTACAATTGTGGAGGCATTGATATGCACACAAAGTTGGACGATGAGAAATGATATTTATGTTTCGGATGTTTTAGATTTTAAAGAAACCGAAGAAAATGGTGGTGATCAGTCCGGATCTGGACCACCTGGTAATTATTATTTTTATTTTATTATTTTGACTTGTTTATATTCATTTCAATTTCATTAGTATTAATTTTAGTATTGATTGCTGTAAAACACATGAGACGACTCAGACGATGTCTACCTCCACTGCAATATGAATATGTGCTCAAGCCTCAAAAGAGTCAAAGACTATCCATCCTGCCGCCCCAAATGTCACAGTCAAAAACTCAAACAACTCGCCTCTTTTTTTAGATTATTAATTTCTTAGAATATTGAATTTTGAATCAGATATATGTATTATGTATTTGATTTGTAATTTTGTAATGTTGATACAATGTTCTTTGGACACTTTTTTCTTTGTAATTTTGTAATTGTTTAGACTTTCCATTTTATTTTTGTAATAGCTTAGTTATTATTATTATTTATTAGTTTATTAGGTAGTAGACTTGTAGTTTACAATAGTACTTCATTACTCTTAATTATATCAAACTGTGTATGTATATATTATTTTTATTCATGCAACTTTTTTTTAAAACTCTCTTTTTTTTTTTTTGAAAAAAAAAATTCTATTTTTATGGGCCCCATTTTAAGCCTATTTTTAGCTGTTTCTGGCCAAAATGGTCCAGAAACCGCTTCTTTGGCCCATAAGCAATGCGGGGGGCGGACGGAGGACCCCCTCCACCCGCACCCTATTATCCTGCCGTAGGGGTGGGTAGCACCCCTAGGCAGGGCAATGTGTATTCCCAGGGATTGAAGTATGGTTAGGTTCTAGGGCAATAGTATTGGTAGGGGAAGGGGTATTGGTAAGGGTAAGAGAGCTATCACTGAAATCCTTTTGAGAAGATATTTCTGATTCTCCAACACAATAAAAAATTAGAAAATCAAGTAACATAAGACCTTAAGGGTTCAATCTGAAACCCTAAATTGATGTAGGGGTTTCAATCCAACAAATTCGTTCAATTTCAAATACATGCACAAATCAGAATTCATAGCACACAAATTCACAATCATTCATATCCTCCATCTTCGATTTGACCCATCCTTCATCCAATCTTCAACCCAAAACTCAAGAAAAAAAAAATCTAGGTTCCAATCAAGGTCCGAAGTAAGGAGTCTTACCTTTGGTGCAGCAAACGATGGACGGAGAGACAACGAGTCTCAATCTTCAGATGTTGTGCTCGTGTGAGAGAGAGAGAGAGAGAGAGAGAGAGAGAGAGAGAGAGGGGGATTGGAGTAGGGTTAGGTTCTGGGGCAATAATACTGGTTGGGGCAGGAGTACTAGTAGGAGTAGGAGAGCTATCACTGAAATCTCTTTGAGAAGATATTTCTGATTCTCCAACACAATAAAAAATTAGAAAATCAAGCAACATAAGACCTTAGGAGTTCAATCTGAAACCCTAAATTGATTTAGGGGTTTCAACAAATTCGTTCAATTTCAAATACATGCACAAATCAGAATTCATAGCACACAAATTCACAATCATTCATATCCTCTATCTCCGATTTGACCCATGCTTCCTCCAATCTTCAACCCAAAACTCAAGAAAAAAAAAATCTAGGTTCCAATCAAGGTCCGGAGTAAGAGACAGAGAAACAAATAGAGCGCAAGAAAGTCTGAGTCTGAGAGAGAATTCGAGAAGCTAGAAGGTTGAACGGGCCAAAAGGGTGGGACTTAACAGGTAAAATGAAACGACGCAGTTTTGTGATGGACAAAACGACATCGTTTCACTTGTGGAGTGTTTTTTTATTTTATTATATATATATAATATAAATATATTATATATTATGCTGGGCTGGGGAAAAAAGAAGCGAGGCTTAGCCCCTTCCATCCCCCACCTTCGCTGGAGGTCTCTGGTGTGGGTGGGGCCCCCCGCATATGCGGAATGGAACCCTTGCGTCTCATGGGCGGGGGCAGGGTGAACGAGGCAGTGTAGCGGGGCCCCACTGCTCACCCCTAATCTCAACTTACTATTATTCATAAAAAAACTCAATTCATCTCAACTTAGATCAATATCCAAAAGAGACCTATTCTTTTCAATGTTAAAGGACTTATTAAGCATATATGCCCCCCAAAAAAGGCACATATGTATATTGTAACTCTCAAATATGTCTATTAAATATATTTATTTTTTATTTTCATTAAAAAATTAATTATTAGTAAATTTATATTTTTTTAATGATTACAAATATTTTTTAAAAAGAAAAAAATTCATTTATATTTATATGCATATTTGAGAAGCATATTTTGGTTTGGTGTACACCAAGCATTCTCCCATTAAAACCCAAATTAAATCAAATCAAATTCAACAACCACAAACCACCACGAATCCATCATTATTAATCAATGAACCGAGAGATTTTTATAATTAATGAATTGAGAGATTTCACCTCTACTAGAAGTGCTATCCGCCCCTAAGAGATGGGGCCACCCCTTCCCCCCATCCCGCCTCGCATGGAAAGGGGGGGTGGGGTTTTCTCCCCGCACCCGAAATGTGGGGGTAGGGTACCCCGCCCTGTTGGGTTGGACTGTCTACTTAAAAAAAAAATTATATTTTACTTGATTTAAAAATTATTTATAAGTCTAAAAGTAATTAAAAATATATTTTTAGACCTAAATTATAAATTTAAATGTTGTAAATATGACTATAATTTAAAAACTATATAATTTTAAATTTGCTAGTCCATATTTTGTATAAATTGTAATATAAATTGTAAAACGGGACCCCCCCGCCGCCCACCCCTGGTCCTCTACTTAGCTCTCAAGCTCTGTTTCCAGTTTACTCCCTTTCTTTCTGAACCCTAACCAAAATAAATAGATAAAAGCTCAAAGCTATTACGCTCAGCCATTTCCCCTGCTACTTCCAATTCCATTTCCTTTCTCTCCGCTTTCGCCTAATTTTTTACCCTTAATTGCGTTTCATTAGGCTCAGCCATTTCCTCTGCTACTTCCAATTCCATCTCCTTTCTGTTCGCTTTTGCCTAATTTTTACCCTTAATTGCGTTTCTGTGTACGTTTATGCTGAATTCTTTCATTTCTCTCTCACTTTGTACATAAACATACATGTAGAAATTAAGATTTAATGCAGATTTCTTTTTTCTTTTTTACTTTTGCAATTTGAATGTGCGTTGGTTAATGCATTGATTTTTTATTTTCTCACTATAGGGTTTATCGTTTAAGGCTATAAAGAAGTTGATTTGTTAAGGATATAAAGGTCCTTTATTTCAATGATATGTAGTTACATAATCAATTTCTTTATAGGGGTTCGGGTTCTTGAGGAATCGATTGGAATTTCGGTATTCAATTTACGTTGTCGGGGTTATCTATATTTCTAATTTCTGTTTGATTTGGGTATGTGTTCTTTTACCGATCAAAAAGAAAATTGTGTTTTATTTGGATATGTGCGGATTCCTTTCGCTGTTTGCCGTTAACAACAATACTTAGGAATATAGTGTTACCCATGGTTAGTTTTCCGCGCAATCTAGTTTCTGCTTGCGGTGGCTTGTGTTTTGGATTGTTTGCTTCCATCTTGAAACATGTATTTTAGGCCTTCGAAAAAATGAGCTTGAAAATAACTTTTTTTGCCTCAATTTGGAAAATTTGATTCAAGATTTGTTTTTCTCTGACCATGAAAGGCCCGGTTTTGAAAATCCTATGAAGCCCTTGTTAGACAGAAAAGATGATATATTGTTCAAATCAAATGTTTATAATATTGAAATGCGTTCTTGATACTGAAAACATGATGGGTTGTAGGACAAGCAATGTGTATGCGACTGTAATACGTAAGACATGCATGCCTGGAGTGTGAAATTAGAAGTATATTGTAGCTGGACAGGAAAGAGGTTTTAGTCCATGATTCTATTGCGTGTAACCTGACTATGAAATGGGTTTCTTTGTAGGGGTGGTAGTGAGGACACATTTTTGCGGTGTTCTAGAATAGGGTGGGGTTATTGTTCAAATGGCTTCTGTGTCGAGTCAGCAACAGTTTCGTTACACCCAACCTCCATCGAAGGTGCTTCATTTGCGAAACTTACCATGGGAGTGCATTGAGGAGGAACTGATTGAACTTGGAAAGCCATTTGGTAAAGTTGTGAACACAAAGTGCAATGTTGGAGCGAACAGAAATCAGGCTTTTATTGAATTCGTAAGTGCAATTTTGTAGTATCCTAGATTTATAATGATTTCAAATTCAAGAGACACTATTACTGTAATCGTGACTTTTACTAGTAAAGGCTTCATTTGAATAGTGAGATGAGATGATCTGTGAATATTAGTGAAATGGTTTGTGAATAGTAGTGAAATGGTTTGAGTTAATATGTTTTATGGGGTTTTGGGAAATGAGAGAGAAAAAGTTGAATAAAAATATTATAAAGTTAAAATATTATTAGAATATAATTTTTTAATATTATTTTTGTTTTAAGATTTGAAAAACTTAAATTGTTTTTTATATTTTGTTTGAAAGTTTAGAAAAGTTGTAATGATTAGGTAACGATTAGATGAAAAAGTTGAAGATTTGAAATTGAGAAGTGTTTGTGTTTGTGGTGTTTAGATATTGAGATGAGATGGGATGAGTTGGGAGCACTTTGCTGTCCAAACCAGGCCTAAGCGTATTTCCTTGGGTCCTTACAAACTTGTATTGGTTTTTATCTTTCCTCCTGCTATTTATGTTGTATGACATCCTTCATTTTCTACATCTTGGTTTCTTCAGGCTGATTTAAATCAAGCTATTGCAATGATATCATATTATGCATCATCCTCTGAGCCAGCTCAAGTGCGTGGCAAAACTGTCTACCTACAGTACTCAAATAGGCAAGAAATAGTAAATAACAAAACTACTGCAGATGTTGCTGGGAATGTACTGTTAGTTACAATAGAGGGTGCAGATGCACGCCTTGTCAGCATTGATGTGTTACATTTGGTAAGCAAATTGCATGCTTTCCTTTACCGTTTAAGAGGTAAACTTGTGACTATAAGGATGCGTCCACTGAGTTATTGTAATAGGTTGTGTCATGTTTTGGAAAGCTTTTCTTTGACATAAATGTAAATGGATCAGCAGGCCCATGTCAAGGCAATAACTTCGATGGCAGCTTAGTGCATCGTGAGAAAGAGCACATGTGTGTTTGTCTTCTTTCTCCTTTCCTTAACACTGCCTCTTTCTTCCCTACTCTTCCTCCTCAACTTCCTATTCCTACCATAGTTTAGGCCTTAATCATTTTCTTTTCTCTTGTGCATTCCTCTTACTCTATTTTTTGCGATTTTTGCTAGTAGCATAGCTACATCCAGTATAGTTGTTATGGAATTTTGTGTTACTCAGTTATTAATCTTTGTGATTCTCTCGTAGTCATAGTTTTAGTTGGTTTTGATAATTTAGGTTTGTGCAGCAAAGTCCACACAAGCTTTATGATGCTCTGATCTTCCTCTACTGGGAGAATATAAAATTTCATGGGAAAAGATTGTTCTCCTACCCTTCTTATTATTGAGCTAATGATTTTCTGTGAATTATATGAGGTATTATAGCCTTAGACACTAGTTTGTAGGTGAATAAATTTTTAACCTTGCAAATATTTGATACCGATGGACATGCCCAGCAGCATGATCCTGTTAGCATTTTTCAATGTGAATATGGAAGGACTTCCAGAAGTTGTTAGTTAGCCACTTTTGTTTTTCCTTTATTCACATATAATCATTGGGTTATCTGTGGGAATTATTTATTTCATAAACACTAAGTTTAGCTGAAGTTCGAGCTTGAAGATTTTTCTTAGAATTTCTTTGGCAATAATGTGGATGCTTAGCTATATTATTTTCAAACTTTTTCTTTTTTTTCATGTCCTACAATTCTTTGTTATTTTTTCCAAATATATAAAATGCTAATTCCTATTCCTAGTGGCATGTGTAATTGATAAAATCTGTCAGTTGTCCTTGTTTGCTCAAGGTCTTGAAATTTTGAATTTATAAGACCTTCCTGTTTTCTGCACTCATTCTGGAATGAGTTAATAGATGCTATTGGTTCTTGAGTTCACAGGATTTTTGTTTTTGTTTATCTTTCTGAAAGTTATTTAGTGGTGCAGTTTTTTTTTTTTTTTTTTTGGCTCTTTTTACCAATCAAAAAAAATTTGGTGATGCAGGTTTTTTCAGCTTTTGGGTTTGTGCATAAGATTACTACCTTTGAGAAGACAGCTGGATTCCAGGTTTCTTAAACTTTCTTTTTCCTTCACTTTGTTCTCCCAGCATTTGAATACATGCTCATTTTGAATATCTTCCTTTTTCTTTCCAGGCGTTGGTACAATTTTCAGATACAGAAACTGCCTCTTCTGCAAAGAATGCCTTAGATGGAAGAAGCATTCCTAGGTGACAGTTGTATTGTTTGTTTGACATGGTATTTAGTCCAACTTCCATGAAACGTATGGCTGTTATGTGGCTCATGCATTGAGACAAGTAGCCCATTGGACGTTAGACAGCAGTTGTGCTATAACTGATCTGTCAGACTCCAATTGGACTTTTAAACATCTCTTGCTCTACCTGTTTCTATATATTTTATAATTGAATACACGGAAAATATTGGTATGCTGTGTTGTGCCAACAGGTCCTTGATCCCGGCATTTTCATGTGCTCCATGGACAAGCTGTGCACTTTATATACATTTTTCTGTTAGCTGTTCCTGCATTGTGATTTACTGATATTTTTTGACCCTGGCTTCAGGTATCTTCTTCCTGAGCATGTTGGACCCTGCAACCTTAGGATCACGTATTCTGCACACACAGATTTGAGTGTGAAATTCCAGAGCCATCGGAGCAGGTAATTCTGTCTCTTCATCTGAGCATCAAGTATTTTGATTTTTTTTTTCAATTTTCTGGAAAATAGTTTCCGGGCCAACAGCTTTATAGATTTCATGGAATTGTGTTCTTTTTCTTCATCCCTATGGTTTGGTGTTTCCTATCCTTGTTCTGTATTTGGGTTGCACCCCTTTGCGATTTGAATTAAAGTTAATATGACTTATCCAAAAAGACAGTATCCTATATTTCTGTATTTCTACTTGTTTTGTACTTAAAATGTATCTTTCCCTCATTGATTGTAGACAAGTCATGTATGCAAGTTTCTTATCCCTTTTTCTGTTGATTCAGGGACTATACTAATCCTTACCTTCCTGTTGCTCCTTCAGCGATAGATGGAAGTGGTCAGGTAAGGCTATGGGAATTGACACTTCCTGTAACTATGCAGACATCTAGGTGGTGGCACTCAAATAATCTATTGGGCATTCTTAGTTGTGGCCATCAAAGGTGTTACACAGGCTATTGATTACTGATTTTGAGATAAGAGGGCTCTACTGGTAGAGGCTATCACACTCACAATCATACACAATCTGATGATTTTTTTTTTTTGGTATCATTGGGTCACTACTGCAAAGCATTGTCATGCATGTCAATACTTAATAAGCTTAAATTTTTGTTTATGAGAGATCTTTAAAATGTTAGATATTTCTTGTGGTTTGATTAAATGGATTTTTTCCCTTGTCATTGCAGTTAACTGTGGGTTTGGATGGGAAAAAACTAGAACCAGAGAGTAACGTGCTTCTTGCATCTATTGAAAACATGCAGTACGCCGTCACCTTGGATGCTTTACATATGGTACCTATCATAATACATAGCAATTGTTAAATTGGCTCTCTTGTATTCGCATTTCACCCTATTTACTTGGGTTGCGCTCCACTGCTCTTCTAATATAATTGAATTATAAAAAAAAAAAAAAATTATGGCTGACCTTGCTACTGTTACTTCTCTTTTTCTTTATTTGAAGTCATGTTCGACACTTCTTTTTCATTATATTTTATTCATACCTTTCCTTTGGGTAAGTCGTACTTTTTTTTTTTTTTGGTGCAAATTCATACCCAATTCTGATAATTCGCATGCTTGCTTTCTTGGCTAGGTGTTTTCTGCTTTTGGGCCGGTCCAGAAGATTGCCATGTTTGATAAGAATGGGGGCGTACAGGCATTGATTCAATACCCTGGTAGGCTTTAAACCCGATTTTTTTTCTTTAGTCGAAAGGCTGTACTTACAAAGCGGGAGAGAAAAATTTTGAAATAATTTTAAAAGGATAATATGAAGATGTGCTTTGTCGGCTAGTGTTCATCATTTTCTTGTATCCATATGTAGCTCCTAACTTGCAACAGGCCTCGTTTTGTTACATGCGATGAGAAATCTGTGAATAGTAGTGAGATAATTTGTTAATAGTAATGAAATGATTTGAGTTAAGATTTTTATGGGGTTTTGGGAGAGGAGAGAGAAAAAATTGAATAAAAAAATTATAAAGTTAAAAAGGGTTAGAATATAATTTTTTAATATAATTTTAATTGTTTTATTTGGAAATTTAGGAAATTTAAGAAAGTTGTAATGATTAGATGAAAAAGTTAAAAATTTGAAATTGAAGAATGTTTGTGTTTGAATGGTGTTTAGATATTGAGATGAAATGAGATAAGATGGTTTCAAAAGTTTGTGAATTCAAACCAGACCTAAGTGTACTCATTGTATATATTTTCTGTGTACTTGGTTACCTACTCGATTCAATAAAATTTTATTTTACCTATAAAAAAGTTAAAGATGTGCTCTGTCGGCTAAGTGCTTACCTGCTAGCCTATGGACTTGTATAATTGCCCAAAGTGAATGCCAGTATTTATTTTCTGCGGCATGGTTGCTTGAAAATCTGTTTCTAATTGTCTAATCAAGTGGCTATTGGATTGTGATTGTGTGTTTGTGGCGTGTATGCTTACCCTAATTTCTCGAGTTTGTTCATTTACATTGAAGAAAACTTCCAACAGGCAACAAGTTATGCTGTTACGAAAATGCCTTATTTTTGTAAGCAAATCAACTTCAAAGAATGACAGGATGATTGCCTTGTGGAAGATAAATATCATGTTAATCTACCCAACACCTATGCCTTTTGAGTTTGTTGTTCGTTTCATATACATGTGCGTTTTAGATATGCTTGTATGTCTGTCTGTCTACTGTAGCACTTTCATGTTCTCATTATTGCTTTATGGGTATTGTCTACGTCCTTGGTAAGAAAAGATTGCAGCCTTCCATATATAGTAACAAGGATACATAACTGATACCGATGGTGCCATACTTGCAGATGTTCAAACTGCCGTTGTTGCCAAGGAAGCTTTGGAAGGACACTGCATCTATGATGGAGGATTTTGCAAGCTTCACATCTCATATTCACGCCATACTGATCTCAGCATTAGGGTAATCAGACTATATCCTTTGAGAAGAATCTTGTCTTATGTTTTATGGTAGTCATTTACATTAATTAGCAGAAAGGGTAAGGGGGTTTCTGGATACTACTTCTGATACGTTGTGATATGTGCAAAATTATACATTGATCTTCAAAAATGAGATGCACGATTTGGTTTTTTTAACGGAAAGAAAGGCAATCCTTGGTAAGGAGAAGGCAGGGATTTTTTATATTTTATTACATGAATTTACTGCTGCCCTGTTGATACCTTTATGTTGTTGCCCTACTGCCCTGCGACCCTGGGCTTTCAGCAGAAGTAACACTTATCTTTTTGCTTTTTTCTTCTTTCTTTCCCTTTTTCTTTTGTTTGGGTTGTGTGAAGGGGAAAGATTATTGACTTGCCTCAGGATTGGAAAATTAGTTCTACAACCACAGTACACCACTTAATTTTATATTTTGTTGATTATAGTATACTTGCAACCGTGATGCATGTTTTGGGCCTTGATGTCTTTGGTTTACTGAGCCGGGGAGGAAGGGAGGGATGTTATGAACAATCATGGGATGTTCCTTATCACGTTTCATTGATTTAAACTTCAAATGAATAAATGTCACATTTGGTGTTTGGTGTGTTGATTACAGGTCAATAATGATCGGAGCAGAGACTATACAATCCCAAACAATCCCGTGGTGAACCCCCAGCCCTCGGTTCTTGGGAACCAGTCAGTTTCGGTAATGGGTCCTACCGTTCAGTACAACAGGACTCCATTCACTCCAACTCCAGAGCACCCTGTGATGCCTCAGCCTTCAGCTGGGTGGGGCCATGGTGTTCCACCAATGCCGCAGTCCATGCCAATGCAGATGCATAATAATCCTTACATGCCACCTGGGACAATGCCGTTTCAAGTTTCCCCAGGAATGATGCAGTCATCGATCCAGAGTGGCATACCACAGTCATCGATGTTGCCCCGTTATGGATCTGGCCAGATGCAATAGTCGTAAATATAGGCAGGTGGGGATGTGAGTGCGCTTTCTTGAAGGATCTGCCTTAATTTATCCGTCTTTTGCTGTTTGGTATGGCTGGCTATTCGTGCCCGTTTCTTTGGTTGTAATTCCTCGCTCAAAATACACACGAAATGCATTTTCTTGTGTTTGAACTAATGTTTTAGCCTCTTGGTTCTTATATATCATCATTGACGGTTGCTTTTCGATGCAAGTGTTATGCTAGTTTACTGCTTATATGTGGTGAACCACTTTTATATGTGCTCCACTGTGCATACCTTCGACCTCTGGGCTACCCATAGTTCACAGGAACCACTCCATTGAACTTCCTAGAGGTCAATTTTTAAGAAGACACCATAACTGTCAGTCATCGCATTAGTGTGGGGCTCACAATTTGACGAAGTCGTGTGTTCCACGTGACGTGCCTCCAACGCTTAGACGCGTCGTACCAATATCTTCACATTTACACCCCACTCCACCACCCTCAACTCATCTCATTGGGCTCATGCGGCCTTCGTGTTGACACTGTATGCATTCATTGAGTGTTGCCAAAGATTAGAACTTTCCGATGTATCCCAATGGTGTAACCCCGTTGATTCGTTGGGAAAATGGAGCAAAGTCACTTTGATATCTTGTTTCGGAGAAATAAGTGGCTCACTAGGAATGGAAAGAAAAATATTCTATTTGATCTTGAAGTCCTCATATAACACTTGTTTCAATCTTGAATGGGGAATCGCTTGTAGGAATGACATAATGTTAATAATCCATGTTCCACACGGCAATAAAGGATCGTTTTTTAGTCTCATTATAACTTGGTTTGGGTGTTCGGAAGAGATTACTTCTTGATCAGAATAGTGAAATGAAAGGCATTACAAGAAAGATATAACCATTTTCAAACTGCTTTCAAAGATGTTCAGAAAGTTTATTGAGATTGTCAATCGCATAGAAGAAGCAATATCATCTACTAAAATTTTAACTTACAGTTCGTTCTCGATGGTTTGTTTAGTTTAGTTAGCCTTTGAAATATACTTGGAATCCCTTTCGATTCAAAGGAAGAAGAGTTACAGTTACAATAGTGCTTCTTTTGAACAATACAATCGGTATATTGAGTTTTTGTTTAATAATGGCAAGGAGTTGTAAAGTTATCATTTTCATTTATTTTGGCTTAACTTTTATTAGGAGAAAAAAAGAAAATGAAAACAATCTCATATCTTATAAGTCTAAATTATATTTAATTATTCATGCTCGCGATTACATTCACATATTCGACCCTAAAAGATTTGTCTAGTAAAGAAATACATAGTAATAAAAAAAATAAAAAATTCAAATTACAAACCAACTATCATATCAAAAATATGAGTTGGATTACCTTTCCCACAATTTGCCTTTAATCCCTTGAGATGAGCTTTAGCTATTCACATCAGACATAAAATTATTCCTCACTTTAAATAAAATTTCTCTTCATCAACATATTTCTAGATTGCTAAAAACAAAGAATAATAAAATGAAAGTATCTCCCACGAAGCCACTTATTTTAGCACTTATTGGGTCTTAGTCCTTAAAAAAAAAAAAACCACAACTTGTAGCAATAATAAAAATACCGTTTAATATAACAGCTCTGCTATATGCAATCGGGGATGCGTAACCGCCGGGTAACGGGCTGATGTGGCAACTGCCACGTCATCATCTGATATGATTAGAAGAAGACGCATAAGACGAATTAAACTATTGAAAATGTAGAAAATGCAGAAAATAAATTAAATTATAGAAAATGTAGAAGAGGAGATCTAAGTGGGACAAGAGAGATCTTAGAAGAGACAAACCCATTTTGAAACCATCTGACCAGCATTTCGATTAGAACTGGAGCATTCGGCTGGAGCGTTTTGTCTGGATTTTTTTTTTTTTTCCTTGCAAAAATTGTATCGTATTGAACAATTGAAAAACTTGAGTTGTGCTTTATCATTAACCTCAAGGTTCAATCTATCACGTAGGAAAAAATTGATTTGAGAAGGAGAATGAAAGAGTAGACGAATGAGAAGAGAGAGCTAAGAAGGAGACACACGAAGGGGAGATGTGTTTTGATTCTTTTATATGATGCGCACTGTTTTATTAATAATCTGAGTGGCGGTTACCTGCTGGCCCTCTCAGCCGGTTGCATTCAGCATTTGTTTTTTAATATAAATTAATACTCAAAATATTTTTTTCCCAAGTAATACTCAACTGTAATACCATTGGCGGTTAAGTTTAACCTACAACAGTCGGCTCCCACGAGTCACCCCACCAAAGCCGGTACCAAATTCAATCTAAATGATAAGGCGCTCTCTCTCCCAAAATTCTCTGTAGCTCTCTCTCTCCCTCCGTCCCTCGTTTGGTGAGGGAGAGTGCAGCTGGAACACAAAGCGAATGTGATAAACCCCAAGCAGCAATGACCACTTCTCTGCAACCGTTTCTTCTCTGTAAACCCCCGCCGTCTTTGTCGTCTTCGAAGCGTTTTCATCTTCCTCGCTATGCAGCTTCTTCTTCTTGCCTCTCTTTCAATCTGATTTCTTTCCCTACTTTCACTTCCTCAAATTTTCTTAAATCCCGACTTTTTTCCCGGACTCTATCGGTTCCTTGCACGTTACGCCCCGAAAGTGGGGGCTTAGATTCCGAAAGATTGACATTTTCGGATAATTTCAAGAATTTTTACGGCGATAGCTCGAGTCTCAATGTGAATAGTTCGTTTTCCGAATTTGGAATTTCGAAAAATGACGAATTGGGCGGTGGAAATTCTGAAATTCGGTTAAAGAGTGAGTTTGGGGAGGTGGGTTTGGAAAATGGGGAAGCGGGTAGTGAAAAACTGGAGCAAAGTGAGGGAAAGGATCAGAATTTGGCCGCCACTGAGGGAAAGAGTGGGACTTTGAGTGATTCTGGGATAAAGAGTAGGTTACCGTTGGTAATGTTCTTGATAGGGACGTGGGTAAGGCTGAAAAAAGGTTTTGAGAAAGTATTGGGTTGGGAGTGGTCGAGTTGGTGGCCCTTTTGGCGGCGGGAGAAGCGGTTGGAGAGGTTGATTGCGGAGGCAGATGCAAACCCGAAGGACGTGGCGAAGCAAAATGCTCTGCTGGCTGAGCTCAATAAGCATAGGTTAGGTGATTGAGCTTTCTGTTCTTTTATTTTGTTATCATCTAATTGGTTGCGGGAAGATAATTTCAAGGGAATGAAGTTGGGGTCCGTGAAGTTCATTTTCTTCTCGTTTTGTTTCTGGAGAATGCAATAGTTAATTCCAGAAAAGAGTTGCTTAGTAAGTGTTAGTTTGTTGGGCAATATTACAGCTAGTGGGAGTCAAAATATTAACGTATAAGATTCCCTTTCCATGTTTCTGTTATTCGTGGTTGCTAAGAATATGGAGGAAAAGAGAAGAAAATAAAGGCTATAACGCCTTTAATACACACCTGGTTTAATTCTCTTTTAATGTCAACCATTTATGACTTCTCCTTGGACCAATATTTCTATGACACCGACATTATTATTATTATTATTATTTTTAACAAAAAATGAGGTTTAAGCCTCTTATTATAAAAACCCTCACTTAGGCGAAGGAACAACCATGAATACAAGGTTATCAAAAATAAACTTTACATCAAGTTCAAATATAAGGAAACCTCAATTTATCCAAGCGAACTAAACCCAGAAGTTTTCCTTGCACATGATCTTCTCCCATAAAATCTATAATCCATCCTTTTGTTCCTTCTTTTGCCAGAAAATCCGCAACCATGTTGGCTTCTCTAAAAATATGTTGAACCCGAACCTTAAGTAAACGAACAAGCATCTTAATTTCCTCCCAGAAGTCCCATAGAAACCAATATTTACAAGTACCCGATTTTAGCCATCCAATGATGACACTAGAATCTCTGACACCGACATACCATAAGAAATACAAATATCTAGAACGTTGTTCTAATTCATCATTGTTTTTTTGTTACTATTTTAGAAATATACTAAACCAATGAGTTTTAGATTGGAAGATAAATGACTTTGTATTAACACAAAACTTGGCATGCACAGTAACATATGGAGTACATGTAATCTAAAGGTAGACTTGACAAAATTTTAACCTAATATTTTTTTTTTGATAAGTAAACAAATTATATTACTCCAAGAGTAGGCCTAGCCCAGTATATACAAAGACAACCCTGCCTAAGAGGGTGCAAGAGATATAAGGAAATCATGAAGAGCCATCCCGTTGAAATCAACAGCATAGGACCAAGTACATAACGTGCTATAAAAGAAAACTATAAGTTCCTCTATCGATCTCTCATTATCCTCAAACGTCTGCGCATTACGTTCCTGCCATAGACACCACATGATGCATATTGGAATCATCTTCCATACTACTGAAATCTGATGTACCCCTCCAATATTTGGCCAGCTGGCCAAAGCTGCTACTACTGTCTCTGGCATAACCCAACCTAACTCTACTCTCCCCAGCACCCCATCCCAAAATACCCGTGCTATCTCACAATGTAACAAGAGGTAGCCTACCGACTCGCCCCCATCCCCGGCACAGACAAAATTTGAACCTAATAAGAATTATTTAGTGATATAATATGGCCATATAATACATAAATATCCACAAATATATATTTTTTTTAGAAGTAAAAAGAGATTTTATTAATGCAAGTAGTTAGGCATAACCCAAGTATACATGAAGTATACACAGGAAGTAGTTAGGCATCCACAAATAAATACAATACGAATATAGACCCATACAACTATTGATGTATATGTGCGTATAATATTATTGAATCAACTCAAATCTCTTCATTGGGGTGTGAGATAAGGTCAAAATCAGTGGATGTTTAAAGATAGTTCCAAGCAGGAATAAAAATATATTCTTCCTTTTCTTTTCCAGTTATTAACTAAAATTTGGTTGCAACTTTGTTCCTTCTCATTTTGCAGTCCAGAATCTGTCATCAATCGATTTGAAGGAAGAGATCATGCAGTAGACAGTAGAGGAGTTGCAGAATATCTTCGAGCTCTTGTAGTCACGAATGCTATATCTGACTATCTTCCAGACGAGGAGACTGGGAAGCCCTCTAGTCTTCCTACATTGGTAATCATGCATGGACTAATGCTCCAATTGTTGTCTTTTGTTGTTTTTATCTTGTGTTATGTTCTTCTAAGAGTCCTTATTGGTGGTACGACTTGGAATCGATCTATACAGAGAAATACATAGTAAAACTCCATTTGGACCAATATGGAAATGTGTGTGTGTGTGAGAGAGAGAGAGAGAGAGAGAGTAGAATGGATTTTTAATGTGTTTTGCATACTCTAATAGAATCTAGAGGTTAGAATAAAAAAGAAAGAAAGAAAAGAAGTGGAGGTTGAACATACCTTACAATTCTCCGTGTCCAACAATACTACAGAATTAGAAACATTTTATGCTTCTTATAAAAAAGTCACCTCTATATCTCACTGTTAATTACCTTCTCATCTTACCAAAGTGGAACTTCAACATGGGTAGTTCCTTTAAAAATATATAAGAACTTGCAACTTTGTTGTAACACCTGCTTCCCAATGAGGTTAGGATTTCAGGTGTGGCACTTCATTCAGTCGTTTTATGTGTTAACTATGTGTTGGTGGTGTAATAGGACTTGTTTGTCACCTATGGCTTGAAAGTGTGTTATTTTTTTGTAAGTACACCTTTATTGATAATAAATTGGTATCTAGGTACACAAAGTGCATGCAAGATTTACATCTTATCTGAAAAGATGTAATAGAAAATTTGGGAAGCTAGACATTTGAAAAGAAGATTGAGCAGCCAACCAATGGAAAAGGCTTCTAAAGAAATATCTTTTAGTTCTTCCATCATCTTCTCTCGATCCTCAAAATTCAGATTATTTCTTTCCTCCACACATACCGCATTCCACAAGACTCAGCTTCCATAAAGTATCCCTCTAAGGGCTAGAAAACTTGCATTTCTGACATGCCAATATGCCTACCACCCTGTACAACATGACCCAATGAAGCTTAGATAGTCCAAATATAGTGCTCATAAAATATTGGCTACTAATAAAACTAACATACAGAATATACTTCTTCCTTAGAGTTGTGGTGCAAACAAATAAAGCCACTCTCAATGGAGCCTTATTCCTCCAAATTTGCTTCTAAGGGGAGAGGGAACTACCCTCAGGAGATTACCCATTGTAGAACAATCTAACTTCAAACTCTCATCGCATAGACAGAACCCAACAAAACCTTCCCTCCCCGCCCTTTCTCAACCTCATGGATTATGGTACATCCTAGAAAAAAAAGTGAGGCTTTCCAACTCCCAATCATGTGCTGCTTGAATAAACTCAACATCCCTTTAGTAAGTGCCACTGGACAAAAGTAGAAGATTTGCTACTGAAGTTTCCTTGTGACGAGCAATTAAAAAGGCTCTGAATAAAGTACCTTAAGAACCTTATCAGCACACCACATATTAGACCTGAACCTTATCTAGAGGTATTTCCCACCTCAAATCTTGTAAAGCAGGATTAACTCCCCCCGATCCCTTCCAATTTTTTTTTTTTTTTTTTTCCAAAGACTGACTCCATATGAAACCATTAACTTCAAGGAAACACCACCCACTCACTAACAACCATGTTTTGCATCCACCACCAATTTCTCTCTCTTTCATAAGCATACGCCATAACCACTTTCCACATTAAGGCTTGGTTAAACTGGATAAGGTTTCTGACCCACATAAACCGCCCCCCTCCCCCGCCCCCCCCGGGGGACTCCTAGGACTGAAGAGCATATCATAGGCCTATTTACCTGAAATGGGACCTCTTCATTCACACCTCCCCACACAAAGTTTTTGATAAGTTTTTTTTTACTTGTACCTCCCCACAAAAAGTCTCTCTGTAACTTTCCAAGCAATTGGAAACTCTCACTAGAAGAGGAAAAAGTGACATGAAGTCTATTGGGTAAATTCAACAAAGTGCTCTCAATCTAAATGATCCTTCCATTAAAAAAATTAAAAATATAGAACAGTTCCATTCTGACCATTCACGCAAGCCTAGCATGATGGAAGCCTGTTTTGCACACTGCCGGGGTTGATCCTCTTTTTTCCCTTTCAGAGGTTTGGAAGGAGGATAGGTTCAGCAACTTTAGATATATCTTTGTATAACGGTATTGAAGGCTTTGTAGTTTCTTGTGCACTTTAGGTCATTGATAAGGGATTTCTTATGGAGTGGATTGGGGGAAGAGTTCAAATTCCACCTGGTTAATTGGTCAACAATTTGTATCCCAA
Organism: Juglans regia; assembly: GCF_001411555.2. Lineage (NCBI taxonomy): Eukaryota > Viridiplantae > Streptophyta > Magnoliopsida > Fagales > Juglandaceae > Juglans > Juglans regia. The sequence continues at coordinate 1,189,799 of NC_049916.1, forward strand.
TTTCGGGGGGAGGTTTGGGGATTCGCCACTTGATGAAATTCAATCGAGCTCTCTTGGGTAAGTGGTTGTGGAGGTACCAAAATGAAAGGGAGGCACTATGGAAGTCCGTTATAGATTCTCAATTTGGGGAAGCTTGGGGAGGTTGGTGCTCGAATGATGTACGAGGTTCTCATGGAGTGGGCTTGTGGAAAAACATTAGAAGCCTTTGGGGGACATTCTGGGGTCATGAACATTTTATTGTAGGCGATGGTTTGCTTGCCCCTTTTTGGCTTGATAAATGGTGTGGCAACTACTGTCTACAAGATACCTTCCTTGCCATCTTTGCGCTTGGTAGAGTAAAGAAGGCATTGATTGCCGACCTTTTGGTCTTTTCTAATGGCACCCCTCAATGGAATGTTGATTTCATTAGGGCAGCTCATGATTGGGAGTTGGAGTCTTTTACGGAGTTCTTTGTGGCATTATATTCTGCAAGTATTCCAGGGGGTTCTGGTGACAAGATGCTTTGGAAGCATTCTAAGAAATGTACTTTCTCTGTCAGTTCTTTCTACCATAAGCTCACGAACTCCGGTTTGTCTATGTTCCCGCATTTGGAAGACGAAAGCTCCTTCAAAAGCAACTTTATTTGTCTGGACAGCTTCTTTGGACAAGATTCTCACTACAGATAATTTGAGAAAACGTCGGGTTATTGTCCTAAATTGGTGTTGTATGTGTAAAAAGTATGGGGAGTCAGTTGATCATCTGCTTCTACACTGCGAGGTGGTAAAGGCTATATGGGATGATGTCTTCTTAAGAGTCGGATTGTCTTGGGTTATGCCTTGTACTTGTAGATTGGTGGACTTTCTCGCAAGTTGGAGAGGACTTCTTGGAGATTCTCAGGTAGCGGCAATTTGGAGATTGGTACCAATATGCTTGTGTTGGTGTATTTGGAGTGAGAGAAATGCTAGATGTTTTGATGATCTTGAGAGAACATTGGTTGAGCTTAAAGCTTTCTTTTTTAAGTCATTGTTCCTTTGGGCGGGGGCTATAGTTTGTAATGGATTTAGTGTCCATGATCTTCTTCTTTCTATTGTAACCTCTAGCTAGGCGGTTTGTCATGTATACTTCCTATGTACCTGGGCCTTGCCTATTTCTATGAATACAATATCCTTGATTACCTATAAAAAAAGAAAAGATAAGAGTATTAGTCCCAGAGTTTGTGATAACTATTATTGTATGTCTGTTTTAAGATGCCTTCTCATGTATTTGAGGCTACTCAATAGGAAATTGCTCATATTTTATCCGTGTCTGGCTAGATAGACATATATCCTCATCCACTACTCTTAACTCTTAGGCCTAGGCCTGGTTTGGATAATGAATTGAGATGAGATGAGTTAAAATGATTTGTGAATAGTAGTGAGATGGTTTGTGAAATGGTTTGAGTTAAAATGTTTTATGGGGTTCTGGGAAAGGAGAGAGAAAAAGTTGAATAAAAATATTATAAAGTTAAAATATTGTTATAATATTATTTTTTAATATTATTTTTGTTTTGGGATTTGAAAAAGTTGAATTATTTTTTGTATTTTGTTTGGAAGTTTGGGAAAGTTGTAATAATTAGGTAATGATTAGATGAAAAAGTTTAAGATTTGAGATTGAAAAGTGTTTGTGTTTGTGGTGTTCGGATATTGAGATGAGATGGGATGAGATGAAAGCATCTCTCTATCCAAACCAGGCCTTAATACTTCAATTATGCAAGAGCATAGTTTCTGATCAAACAGCTTGCAGTCCTTTCAAGTTATTCATCTTTAGTAATTTCTGCTTCATATCTACATAGAAATGTTACTAGGCTAATAATTAATTTTATATATGTAGTTGCAAGAGCTGAAACAGCGAGCATCAGGTAACATGGATGAGGCCTTTCTGAACCCTGGCATATCTGAGAAGCAGCCATTACATGTTGTAATGGTAAGTTTTAATGGAAAAGGTTTGCTCCAATATTGCCAGAGGATGTCATCAAAGTCTTCTACTTTTTGCATAAAGATTGATTATATGAAAGAATCAACTTTTTCTTTTACTTTTTCTGTGGATTCTTATTTTCCCGTTTTTTCGTTTTTTAAATCAACATAATAAGAGTTGGTTTTTCTTTTAGGTTGAGCCTAAAGTTTCAAACAAATCACGTTTTGTGCAAGATCTTATCTCCACTATCTTGTTTACTGTAGCTGTTGGATTAGTGGGGTACGGACTTTCTCTTCCCCAAGTCTCTCCACCCCCCCCAGCCCCCCCACACACACACACTACTTAGTGCTTGCCTGCATTCCTGAGTCTTAATCCATGGAAACATGACTTTGATTTTGAATTTTGATTTTGATTTTGATTTATTTTTATCAGGTTAATGGGTGCCGCTGCATTTCAAAAGTATGTAGGGAACTTGGGTGGGATAGGAGCATCTGGTGTTGGATCAAGTTCTTCCTATGCCCCAAAGGAGTTAAATAGAGATGTTATTCCAGAGAAGGTAGATATGTGGTAGTCTATACTCTCCATATTGCTGACCTTTTAAGAAGTTGTCACAGTTCCATGAAATGGCTGTTTTCTTTTTTCTTGGAGGTTGTGTCCCCACCTCTGTTTGCCAAGGGGGGTTAGACTGTGTCTCCCCATTAGCCTGTGGATAGGTAGAAGAAAATCCAAAAAAAAAGTTTGAATCACTAGAGGAGCGAATGCCAGAAAGTTGGATAAGTACCAAGATTTTTGTTTGGAACCTTTTACTAAAACATATCGATTTCCAATGGGAGACTTTCTTCTTTATGTCTAGTTCTGGCTTCCATGTCCAGCCGAAAGTTACGGTAGGGATGTGATATTATTATTACCTAATAATTTCTAGAGGTAGCTTAGTTAAAAGGTTTTTTATTGGTTGCTTAAATTTTTTATGGGACTGATTTTCTAGAAGGTTTGAGTGTTAATCTCTTACATGCGTCACACTTGCATTGAAGAATACCTTAATCATGCTGAGTAATTTGTTGTCTTGCAGAATGTTAAAACATTTAAGGATGTCAAAGGTTGCGATGATGCAAAGCAGGAGCTTGAGGAAGTGGTGGAATATCTGAAAAACCCATCTAAATTTACTCGGCTTGGTGGAAAGTTACCGAAGGTTTTATCAAGATTATTTTTATTTAAATTACAACTATTCTTTGGAATTCCTTTTGTGCATATATTGTGCTTCAGGTGTTCCTCGCTGCATATGAAGTGTAGTATGTTGGTTCTATGTATGTGGATCATGTGGTGTGCAAGTATATAATAGTTCATGGTTTTACTACTTAAGAATGAAATTGCATATGTGCTAGATTATGGCATGCTTCTGACATTAAATGAGTTCAAAGATCTATGTTAGTTTTGTAGTCAGTGTCGTCTAGATTGGTTGTTTCTCATATTGAAAGATATTTCTTTGTCATGGATTTTTCTGTTCAATTTTTTTAATGGTATGCATATGAGTGGAAATGTCTTTCTGATTTTATCTATTTGTAACTTTCTTTTTTCTGTGCTTTATAGCTTCTATACTGTAGAGCCTGACACATGCTTATTTGCAGGGAATTCTTTTGACTGGAGCACCAGGAACAGGAAAAACTCTGCTTGCCAAGGTTAGGTGTTTGTATATTTCTGCAAATGCTATTTATTCGTAATGGAGTGTCTTTTTTTCGATCCATATATGGACTTAACCCTACTGCTGTTAGGATCAGCATGATCCTTGGAATCTTGTCTGAAAGTTTCGTACAGGCTGCCTGTGGTGGCCAGGCTGGTGGCTGCTGCGTTTAGGGGTGGGTGGTGGAGCACCGCCACCCCGCATCCACTGCCCCGGCCCCGCCGCAGGCAGAAAACCCAGAGGGGTCGGGGGACGGTTTGAGCCCAGGCTCGCACCCCAGGCCTAGGCTTAAGCCCAACCCAATATATATATATACACACACATATATAAAAATAATAATTTCGATACCAAACGACGTCGTTTTGGTAACAAATTTATTAAAAAAAAAACAACGAAACATCGTTTTGGGAACCCCTCCCCCCCTCTCTCTTTCCTCGCTCTCTCATTTTGGTTCAACTTCTTCTCTCAGAGCCTCTCTCCCTCACAGCGGACGTGTCTTCTCCTCCTCCTCTTCTTCTCTCAGACCGTCTCTCCCTCTCTCTTTCTTTTTGATTTTTTGTTTGCGAAGGATTTTTTTAGTAGTTTAGGATTTTTTTGTTGTGGAATGTGGATTTATATTTTGAGTGGATTTTGTTGTGTTTTTTCCGGTTGTGTCACGGCCATGGGTGGCGGTGGATGGTTTTTTTTGGGGGGGGGGATGGACGGACTAGTGGTCCGCCCACGCCCTGGCACCAGAACAGGGGGCCCCGCTCCTAGTGTGTGGGGGCAGATTCTTGGGGGCAAACCCCACCCTCTTCCCATGCGGAGGTGGGGTATGGGAAGGGGCCGGCAGGTAGCACCCCTAGCTTCGTTTCTTTCCTTCTTTTATTACTATCATATTATTAAAAAATATATATTTTTTTTAATTCATCAAACCTAACAAAACCTCATCTTGAAATGATTTTACCTCTATTCACCAAAATGCAGACCAATTTTCTATTCATGATCTCATATTACATCCACTATTCACAAACATCCAGGGTGAATTAAAGCACAATATTTTGAATTAAAGCACAAACATCCCTAGTTGTAATTGTATCTGCAGCAGCCTTATATAAATGGGTTTATACGCGATGGCAAATTGTTAGTTGCTAGTTGATGGGTGCAAAGGAAGGATCATGGATTCTGCATTGTTGTGATTGTGATGTTGAGTTTTCAATCATCTATGTCAGACCTAGGTGTGTGTACGTTTTGCATAACACCTTCCACTTGTGTGTTGGTTTCTTTACGATGTAAGAAGATGTTCATATTTTATGATATTAACATGTTTGATGTGATGTTAATATGTTTGATGCAATCTAGTTATTGTTTGTAATGTTTCCTGATATATTTTTGCTTTCTCTGGGAACTTGAAGGCTATTGCTGGAGAAGCTGGGGTACCCTTTTTCTATAGAGCAGGATCTGAATTTGAGGAAATGTAAGCTGTCTTACTGTACAGAAATGGGCCAACTTCAAATATACAACACAGTTTTACATATTATCCTCCTGTCTTTAAATTATAATGCTGGTTTTTCTATGGGGATATGCAGCCAATAGTTGAATATGCTATTTACCGATATGGAGACTAATCACTATAGGCAATGTTTCCAGTTTTGCGTGTTGAAGGAAAAATGTGTTAATTGGCATATTCTTGTGAAAACCTATGTAAAGTTGAGTTGTAACAAGTGTTGATGCATTGGTACATGAAAAATATTGAAGTGTGCTCAACATGGCTCGACTGGCGCTCGACTGGCGCTCGAGCGGAACCTTCCAGAGAGGTTCGCTCGATGGGCGCTCGACATGGCGCTCGAGCGGAACCTTCCAGAGAGGTTCGCTCGATGGGCGCTCGACTAGCGCTCGAGCGGAACCAAGACAGAGTGGTTCGCTCGAGGTGAGCTTGACGTAACGCTCGAGCTGAACCCATCCAGAGTGGTTCGCTCGATGTGCGCTCGACGTGGCGCTCGAGCGGAACCCAGACAGTGGTTCGCTCGAGGTGAGCTTGACGTGGCGCTCGAGCAGAACTCATCCAGAGTGGTTCGCTCGATGTGCGCTCGACGTGGCGCTCGAGCGGAACCCATCCAGAGACATCCAGAGACGCTCGCTCGACCTTCGCTCGACACCTCGCTCGAGCGGTTTCAGAAGATAACGTGCGCTCGACCTTCGCTCGACACCTCGCTCGAGCCAATGTTCAAAGACAACCTAAAATTCATGTTTTGGGCGCCGTGACTTGCTGGGACTATAAATATAACAGATCATTTCTGTTGTGTGGTGTGGAAAAACAGAGCAAAACCTTAAGTGTTTCAAGAGCCAAAGAGAGAAACCTATTCCTCACCTTGTGAATCTCTTTTGGACAAACACAAATCCACCACACCACTATCAAGATCAAATCTCATTCAAAGTCCATTGAAGTGGACGTTTTGTTGGCCGGAAGGTTTCCGGAGCTGCTGTTGATGCAGAGATCGAGAGGTTCTCGTGGAAAGCTATAGAAGGTCGGAGTTCCGACACTACATGCGTGTAGAGATCGAGTGGGTCACTCGTGATGTTGCAAGCCAAGTTTAGGAACTACAAAGGTTTTGTGAGTGTCTCTAAATTGGTTGTAATGAACTTTTTCTATAGTGGATTTTAGGTGGTGGCTTACACCCGGAGTGGTTTTAGAATTTGAAGACGTTCTTCAAATGAGTTTCCACTTCGTGACCAAATCCTTGTGTTGATTATTTGCATGATTTGTGTCATCTTTTATTTGCTTCTTGTCATTAAATTTTATTAGTCCACATAATTTGAACTGCACCTATTCACCCCCCCTCTAGGTGTTGTATGGGATAAAACCACTGCTTTTTCATTGCGTTTTTGTTTTTGTAAAATAAAGTTAATGCCTTTTTTCTTGGGGAGTCGATATATCAGTCTTTCACTTTCCTACCATTGAAGAAATAAGTTGTTTTTAGGTATTTGCAGAGCCGAGACCTGCTGTTGTTGATTTACAGCATAATTTGATTTGAGCAAATGAGAAAGACATATAGTTTGATTTGATTCAAGAACTATTGTTTTGCATGATCCCTTTCAAAGATAGTCTCATTATAGCTAGGCCATTTAATGGATACATGTATTAACTCTGTGCCAATGCTCATACCATCTACTAATGATATAAAACTCTGTGATAGTCAATAATAGGAAGACCTTATATGTTACTGATCATTCAGAGCATGAACTGGATCCGCAGAGAGATTCATGGGATTATTTTTTTGATGGAGTATACTGGTTTCTTTATTATATTAAAAAAATGACCTTATAGAACACATTTTACGCTTTAATTTGTAGCTAATGGAATGATGCATTCAGTGTTTGTAGCACCCTGTAATTTTATTATTTTGACTATAATTGATGTTTGTGGCTCTCCATTGATGGGTTAATTGATTTCCCATTTTCTTCTTTTGTAATTTCCTTGTCTTCTTGGATAGTTTGGCCTTCTCTTGGAGGAATCCTAATGCTCTCTGCAGTGGAAATGCCCTCTTTTCTGATTAATCCATCATTTATCGTTCTCAGATCTTGGAATTCCTCGAGTAATGGTCCAGGTGTTGGGATACTAACTTCTTGTTATTTTCTGTATGGCAGGTTTGTTGGTGTTGGTGCTCGGCGTGTAAGATCCTTATTCCAAGCTGCAAAAAAAAAGGTTTGTTCTTTTGGAGGTGTCCCTTGTGATGTGCAAGCATGTTTTCGGTTTTGGGTTGGGGGGTAGTTGATTTTATAAACATACTAGAAGTCCTGATATATAAATGGAGATGGATAATGTTTTTATCATTTCAAAGGTAGTCGATGACCTTGTGCCAGGAAAACGTAGAGAACAATGGGAAATGCCTCTGACTCTGAGACTTCTGTAAATAATACTGGGACATTTAACGTACTAAAAACTAAAATTACAACAGCAAACTGAAACTTAAATTGAGGGAGTAAACCTCTGTAGGCAGGGTACACCTACATATTATAGTTAGCTGTCAGATGTCGTAGGCATTAATATTATGTTGATAAAGTTGCTGCATTGAAAGGCAAATATATGTTGCTTTGTTATATGTTTCTGATCATGTCATTCACACTGTTCCATATTTCTTAGGCTCCTTGTATAATTTTCATCGATGAAATAGATGCTGTTGGGTCCACAAGAAAACAATGGGAAGGCCATACCAAGAAAACATTGCATCAATTGCTCGTTGAAATGGATGGCTTTGAACAGAATGAGGTACATCTAGACATGTTACAGTTTTTAGAGTTTCTACGTTTCTAAAGATGAATGACATTTTTCTGTAGGGTATAATATTAATGGCTGCAACAAACTTGCCTGATATTCTTGACCCAGCTTTAACAAGGCCTGGTAGATTTGATAGGCATGTAAGTTCTTTCATCTATGGACTACCATGTAACATTTTGACTTTATCTTGACTTTGCAAATTTAGGCCATTTTTAGGCAGTTGTTACTGCCTAAGGACTCTTATTGTCTTATGGAAATGTTTTTCTACTTCTGACAAAATCTTTCTGCATTAGAAATTTGGTCTGCATTTTTGGTTTTTGTGGCCATATCAATCTCTAAATCTTGAGAACAAAAACTATCAGTTGTCAAGTCTAGCTACAGTATCTAGCTCAAATACTTTTGTGAGTATTATTTTCTGAGCTTTGCTACTCATCATCCCACACACTACACACCACATTTGTTTTTATTTTTTTTTGGTTTTATTTCTGCTAAATTAATTGAGTTTTTCTACTCATCATCCCTACGCCACATACTTGCTAAGGGGGGAAAAAAACAAAAAAATTATGTGTGGGGTGTGGTGTAGGGATGAATCATGAATCATGATGAGTAGAATTTTTCTTAATTTCTTCACTAATCCTCTTGACCTTTTAGACCTGCCACTAGTTAACTCTAGTCTTTTGACTAAAATTAACTCTTGTTGTAGGGTTGTTCAAGTTTGTCCACTTCAGTCTATAGTTTCATCAAATAGTGTCTGATTAGATATATCTGGATTTTTCTATCAATTTATTTTTGCTAAAGTTCTCTATACTTTCAAAGTGAAATCACTAACAAAGATTCTTGTTTTAGATTGTTGTTCCAAATCCAGATGTACGAGGTCGTCAAGAGATATTGGAGCACTATCTACAGAATAAACCATTGGCTGACGAGATAGATGTAAAGGCAATTGCTCGTGGTACTCCGGGATTCAATGGGGCAGGTGGTTTCCCATATTGCACTAAACGACAGTTGATTTCCTTCAGTTCATGAAACTAATATTTCGTTTCATTTCCTCATGAAATATTCCAAGCGTCCTGACAACTTGAGTTTTCCCCACTTTTTTCTCTCTCAGATCTTGCAAACTTGGTTAATATTGCTGCCATTAAAGCTGCTGTTGAAGGTGCAGAAAAGTTAACAGCTTCTCAGCTGGAATTTGCAAAAGACAGGATTGTGATGGGTACAGAGCGGAAAACAATGTTCATGTCAGAAGAGTCAAAGAAGGTGCGGGTGTTTCCTTATGAGCCAGTTCAGGGTAACCTGTGGCTTATATTGCTGAAGTACGATTTTATATACCCATAGAATCACTTGTTCAATGTGTTGGGTTGAGTCTATTTTTTTTTATAAGTAGGTTGAGTCTGTCTTACAACCCATGGTTTTGAAAAATTAGAGCCTCAGTATATCATTTGATTTTGCCATCTCAAATTTCTATATGATCTTTGATCAAGTGGATCAAAATGCTGGCATACCAACAACTTTAAAGCACGAGGCACAGGAATAGAAATATCTTCAGAACATCTTATATCGTAGGTAGGTCATGCAGATGATATCAAACATCTTATTGCTTGATGGAACAAGTGCAGTTTAGTGCACAAAGAAGTGAATAGATAGGGGGTTTTGGCAGATGATATCAAGCCAACGATGACTGCATGCAGCATGCAAACTATAGAATTGCATCTGCATGACAATAAACTCTTACAGTTTCCTGGGAATTCATCTATTTAGAATCCCCAAATGCACAGGCATCCTTCCTGACATTTCTTAAGCTTCTCTCAGCTCACTGCATACCATGAGAGTGGCCATGCGATTGTTGCCTTCAATACAGAGGGCGCACATCCGATACACAAGGCAACAATCATGCCACGTGGATCTGCTTTAGGAATGGTCACTCAGCTTCCTTCAAGTGATGAGACATCAATTAGCAAAAAGCAGTTATTAGCCCGTCTCGATGTTTGTATGGGAGGTAGAGTTGCAGAAGAGCTCATCTTTGGTCAGGACCAGGTCACAACAGGAGCTAGTAGTGACCTTCACACAGCTACAGAGCTAGCCCACTATATGGTATTTTCCATTTTAATGCCTTGAACAATCTATGTTCGCCTGAAGTTTGGGATCATTTCCAATATTCTTGGAACCTATAAAATTTTGCCATTTGGTTATAAATATAATTTAAGTAGGTTCATGCTCCATGGTAATGGTATTTACACTATAGTTTATTGTCTTCTCAATTCCTGCAACCTACTCGTTTGGCTATGAAAATCAGCATATAAAAAAAATTGTGACTTGAACCACTCTGTGTGCTTTAAACAGAAGAATTTCCTATTTCAATTGCTTCTTGAGTGCATCTTCCTATTTAAGGTATCAAAGTGTGGGATGAGTGACACGATCGGGCCAGTTCACATCAATGAGCAGTCAAGTTCAGAAATGCAATCACGTATTGATGCTGAAGTATGTTTATGGAATCTGGGGTTCTTGTGATTTATTAATAATGGTAGACATACGTTTAGTTTATTTAAATTTCTTGCATTGGTTGTGCAGGTGGTGAAACTCTTAAGAGAAGCATATGACCGTGTAAAAGCCTTGCTAAAGAAGGTTTGTCCCTTAGTTCTCATCTGTTTGTTTGTAGTATTTTCTTTCTTTTGAAAAATGAGAGCTGCAATATAAGAAAAAATATATTCGGTTATCCTTATGGTCCAGAGGAGAATTGGCCATTCAATCTTGTAAACTAGTTGCGACCGAAATTGGGAAAAGTGATACGAATGGAGAGGAATAACCAATCGATTTGTTTCTCTAATTCTTAAGTCCAAGTGAGTTCCAACTGATCCAAGTGATGGAGTTATATTTTTGTGGAGTTGAAAATCCATGAGATGTAATACCATGAAATTAGATTCCTAGATTAATTATATTTCCAAGCCTAATGCAGCATCAGTGCACTGTGAAGCTTAGACTAGAGTGGGAACTGGGAAGAGACTCCACACATAACACCTCATTCTCCCTTTATAAGGCCTTCTCTTAAAATATTCTGGAGACAAGTCCTTCAATATGGTTTATTTCAAAGGCTTGGGAAAGGTGATTTATCCATAAATGTAAAGGTGCATTAGCAGTTTAAAAGGTATGGTTTAATTCAGGTCATGTTAAGCACTCGTTGAACCTTGTAGACTTGGGGAACTGATATTGAGTCACCAAATAACATGATCTGTGTCATTGTGCATGACCTTGAGATCTGTCCTAAAGTTGCACTTCATTGTAGCTTACTTTCTTCCTCTCCCTTTAGTTTTGCATCTCAACATATATGAAGGCCACTCCAATTGAGTATGTATACATTTTAAGAAAACCTAGAACCAGCTATAAATGTGAATGGTATGAATCTAGGTCCCCCAAGTTTAGCCTGTCATTGGCATTGCTCAGAAGGATCTGGGTTCCCAAGTATATCTATCGTGCTGCATGCATGTCTCTGGAATTTTTCATTTTGGTGCTTAAAATATTGTCGACCCTGATCCTTCCTTGTCTATGATGGACATTGATGGTTGGAATTAGCAAATTTTAGTATGGGCTAACTTTTGTTTCTACACTTATATTCAGCATGAGAAGGCATTACATTCGCTGGCAAATGCACTTCTAGACTATGAGACACTAAGCGCCGAAGAAATAAAGCGCATTCTTCTTCTGTACCGTGAAGGAAGGCTGCCCGAGCAACAAGAACAAGAAGGGAACCTTGTATTGGTTTAGAATTTGGCTCCTTTTCTTTTTCAGAAATCTGCAACTCCAGGGGAGCTCTGTACAGTTTATTGAAAGCACCATAGATGGTTATTTGTACCACTACCAATCCCCCTTTTCTCTTTCTGCTACAACATACACCAATGGAAGTCTATTCATACACACTCCCAGAGTATCTCTGAAGCAACGTTCTGGCCTCTTGTCTGACACACAGCCAATGTGATGGATAATGTATTAGTTGGAGAAATCCTGTATTGTTTAAACTATTACCCCATTTTGGGTGAAATTTTGAAGTTAAGGACAGATTTGAGATTACAGGAACTCTTGTATTGTACTCTTTTTTTTTTCTTCTTCTTGGACAAAATAGAACCTTTTATTAATAAATCAACTATTACATGCTTTGTCATTAATGACCACTTCAACTATATCACTCTGATAGCCCTCCATCCATATGAGCTCTGCCTCCAGAGCCAGAGCCTTTTTCGCCTGCAGCCTCATCTGCTTGTCTTCTTAGCTATTGTATTGACTACTTCATCTCCCCTTCGAACAGCTTCCACAACCTGTAGAGAATCCCCCTCCAGGACCAAGTTAAAGCTTGCTATCATCTTGCAGAAATCCAGAGTCTTCCAAAGGGATACAGCTTCTACCACCATGGGGTCTATGATGTTTTTGATTGGAACACTCATTGCAGCTAAGACCTCTCCTTCGAAATCTCTTACTAGGGAACCCATACCCATCTTTTATTGTACTCGTGAGAACGATCTTTTAAGCATGGTGCATTCTTTATAGACTCACCACCTTTTTAGTATAGCATCGACATCAGGGTGGAATGGTTGAAAAGCTCTTCTCAGAATCAGCCTTTCCAATTAATTTGATGTTCCGAATCATTTGAACTGCCCATTAACCATTTCATTGTTTCTTGTAGCCATTGTTGAGAATCCCGAACCGATGACTGATGCAAGAGGTATGAAATTTTTAGTTTTAAGCCTTAACCTCGACAGAACAAATCCCCATTCCCAACTGGATAACCAGACTTGCATAACAATGTAGAAAGCTGCAAACCTCATATCAACACCTTTACCTACAAAACATATTTCCTGCTGTTTTACCATTTCAAGATCAGAAGCCTTACTCTCCCAACCATCTTTTTCTAACATGAAAAACAGGAGCTTTGATACAGATAAATAGCAATTACAGGCTCAGAATATATATATATATATATTATATAAATAGAAATTACAAGAAACTCTACTTTGAGTCACTCCTAGTTTTCGCCAGAATTTCACTAAATGCAATTTATAACCACAATTAGTACAGCTTATAGCCAAATATACAAAAATAGCTCTTTCTGGCACATATGTACAACCACAAAAGCATACAACCACTGAACACGACCTGGGAAAACAGTGAGAAAGAAAGCACAGAATAGCTTTTTTCCCCAGTTTGTTTACTTTTATAGCCTTTTCCATTCATGAACAGTTTTAGAAACCGTTAAAAATGCTGTGGATCTTGACCTAGTAAAGATGAGAAATCCAGAATATAATTCTGGAAGCAATTCAAATAACATAACAAAGACGAGGAAAATGTGCACGTATGTATTTGAAGATGGAACTAGTACTATTGCCAGTCTGTCTCCAAAGCTTCCAAGAAATGAAAGCCGCAGAATCTTCATCCATGGCAGTCCAAGCTTCCGCCACATCCTCAACCCCAATGCTCAGATCCGATCAATGGGTTCAGTTCGATCCTGCACTGCAAGCCGCTCTGACACATCAGCAAGTGATTTCAGATTGCACTTGATCAAGGCCTGCACAAAGTAGCATGTCTCGTCCTTTGTGTTCCCTTCAGGCACATCCACAACAAACGACTCAATCACAAGAGTCCCTGGTCTTCCATCAATGATCTCCGGATGGAGGGAAATAATGGACGAGTAGTTCTGAAATAGCCAAAGAATAAAAAAGAAACAGGTTGGGGCTCTTTTAGGCTTATGCATGATAACATAACTAAAATATCAAGCTAGACAGCAAACTGGATCTAACTTATCCTACTAAGATCCTAGGTCATAATAGCCCTCCATGAAGAATCCTCAAACTTAGCCCGTGGAGCTGTGATTGATTCATATCAGCAGAACTCTATTGAAATTTGTATAATTACAACTTTTTCCAACCGCTCACTTTTTAAAACTAATCAATTGATTTAAAATTTTCTCAACTCATTATTTAAACTTATAAGCAACATACGAGCACCAGAGCTTGATTTGTATGATATGAGTCCATATTTGCTCTAGAGCCTTCTTCTTTTTGGCAAGTGAATAGAGAATTAAATAAGAAAATTAAGAGATTTAATACCCTAAGTCTGTGATCCCCTCCAATTATCTTGATGCTGAGTATATGCTCATCATCATCAAGAAGTTCCAGTCTTTCTGTACTTGTAGTTGCAGGAAGCCCAGACTTAACATCCACTTCTCTGAGACTCCCAATCTCAAGGTTCCCCTTCACAATGCACCTACTGATAAATGGCTTGTATTTCTGCGGTTGATCGAATCTCCTCACCAAAGACCAAACCTGGTTAAATATATCAAACATCAAAAATTAAAAGGCGCGCTCAAATACAACATTCCAACAATCACGTTTCCAAAAAAGATTGTATTCAAGCTCTAAACTTCTCAATGAACAAAACTCGTTTCTTCATCAGCAAAAACCTATCTTTATCAATATCCCCTTTGATGTATACTCATCTTAAGCAGTCAGGGTAAGGCAAATTTATTTATATCCCCTTTAATGCGTTTTTTTTTTTTTTTTTTATAAGTAAATCAAACGCACGTTAACCCAGTATTCAGTTGGAGAGAAAGCATAAGATATTTTAAGGCTAAAAAATAGAACGTCATGCAAACATTTCTTAACGTTAAATGCAGAATCTAACTTAGTCAAATATCTTTCCTTGGCAACCAAAAGAATCTTCCGCAAAAACTACCATAGATACCATTGCAGCCAATCAGAACCAAAGGATGTTCAAGTTACAAAACCCAGAAAGCCAAGATATTACAAAGATACCAATTACTGGCACGTCTAGGTATAGGAAACAATTTCAAGAAATGAAATTCAGATTTTCGAAAAGTCGAAGTTTCACTTTGTAGAACCCAAGAAAACCAAAAACTTGAATTAAAGCAATGTAGCCATTGTAATTAGTTTCGAAAGTCAGCAGAGCTAAAAAAATTACACCTTTACGAAGATTTCTAGTTCCTAAGTTTTAAAGTTCGCAATCTCTCAGAAACTTGAAAACGCTCCCCTCAATTTTCTCAGCAACGAAACATATACAGAAGGAGAGAGTATAAATTGAAAAAAGAAAAGAGTATAAATGATCGTCAAATTCAGGTATAAGTATCAAGAAGCGCAAACGATATATATCGCAGATCAAGATCAACCACTATAAAAACTTTCGGTCAAACATTAGACGAATTACCAAGAAACCCCCCAAGGAATACCAACAATAACATATTCAAACACCGATCCCCCAAATTCTTCACGGAACTGACCCTCCAATGCATCCGCCAACCTAAACAGACACATACTCATAGATGTGCACCTATACGGCTATACATGTATATCGATGTAACACATAGACATGCATATATACACGTCGAGAGAGACAGAGAGAGAGAGTATACGAGGTGAACTGGGGCTTTGATGCGCTTGACAAGCGCGGAGCTACACTGATTCTCGCCGGGCTGGTGGCGATGGAACTTCCGTATGAATTCGCACTCCACACCGCTGAATTCGCCATTTCCAATCCCATTAAATTTCTCATTCATCTTGATTGATTTACACAAATACTTAACCAAACCAAACACTATTAGCTTTTCTCACTTAAAAATCAACATCTCACTAAGATTGACTCGTCTGGCCGGGAAACAGAGCTCCGATAGCCGGCATAAGAGGGTCTCCAATAAGAGCTCCTGAGAGAAATATCTGGTAAAGAAGAAGACGAGGAAGAGGAGGGGGGGGGGAGGAGGAGGAGGAGGAGGAGGAAGAGCGTTAATGAGAATCACACCGCCATTGCAGACCTGCGGGCTCAAGCCTTCCTATTATCAATCAAGAGGAGCGTAAAGTATAATCATGTAATATAATAAATTTATTAATTTACTTTTGTTTTATTTATCTAG
Organism: Juglans regia; assembly: GCF_001411555.2. NCBI lineage: Eukaryota > Viridiplantae > Streptophyta > Magnoliopsida > Fagales > Juglandaceae > Juglans > Juglans regia. The sequence goes on from NC_049916.1 coordinate 1,205,573, forward strand.
TAGTTTTGTATTGTAAATATTTAGAAATGGGCTTGCCATGGCTTAGATTTACGATCATGCCACAGTTTTGACTGCAAGGCCTTATATTTATTAGTTTTATTTTATGTTTGGCTCTTTTATCATGAGTCGGGCTGCACAGCCGCCAGATAACCCGCTCAATTGATCCGCCTGCTGCTTTTATGTTATTTTTTTAAAATTTTTTTATTTAAATTTTTTTAATATATTTTAATATTTTTAAAAAATAAAAAAAATATACTAATACATTTTAAATTATTTCTTTAGCCGTTAAGTAATTTTTTTTTTTCGAGCACTCAAGTAGAGCGGTAAAAATTGACATGCAAAATAATTTTTTTTATTTATTATTGTAAACTGAATAACAAATTATTATTATTATTATTATTATTATTAGCAGTATTATTTTCTGAACCTAGAATAATTATCAGATAGCTTTTAAATAAAAATAGGTAGGATGAAATCAAGATTCTTGTTTTGGGAAACAAAGTACATATAAGAGGATAAATTATTAAATTAACGTCAAAGTCTATATAAAATTATATAGATGTAATTTAAAAGTATAAAAAAATAAATTAAAGATGGTATTACTTATTCTAATTGACTTTCTTTTACATGTACTTTAATTTTTAAAGTTATATTCAAGTTTTAAGATTTAATAGATAAGAGATAGACATATAAAATAAGTCGTACGATATTTATTTGAACGATTATAAGAATTATAGAATTCAAATTACATGTCCATAACTATCTCAGTATAAGGCCTGATAGTGATTTGAATCTCTTTCATCTAATAGATGTTAACCAGCAAAACATCAAGACCTAATTTATGAACAAATTTCTCTAATTTTATGTTGGATGTCGATATATTCTGTTTAGTTTTAATGCATAAGTTAAAAAAAAAAAAAAAACATTATTGTCATATCTGAAACTTTATTTTAGTGTTTTTAACTAACACTTATCATCATTCATCTTATAGCTTTGAGCTCCCTTCAAGAAAGTGTAATAGTGTAGTCCCTCTTTTTGAAGGATCATCCAACTGACTTACAATGGATATTGCTAGCAAATAATTATTTTATGGGAGATATATGCATGGCAAGAATTAGGGCATTGAAATTTGATCCCACACATTCCCTATAAAAAGGATGCCATCTTAGATGATGATTTTTTTATGGTTTGTTGTGCAAACTTTGCTGCAATTATTGGAGGCGATGGTTGTTGGTGGCACACTAAAATTTGTTGCCATGAGGTTTTCACAAAAGAAATTGAGGTTCCCAACCTTGAAATCTTGGATTAGGAAAAGTTAAAACATAGTAGGATTACCAACATCGAGTGACCTAATCCACTGACAATAGTGAGATGGGGTAGGTCAGATCTGATAGATTTTGGAGTGATGAAACTATTGGTATGACAAGTGTAGCCATCAAATATGTTTCGACGTAACGGCGCGTGGTGGCTATGCGCGGGGCAATCTGCGTGTGAGGATCACATATCGATATTTTTGCTCCGACTCCATACTATACAAGTAGATTGCCAACTTAAAAGTAGTATGGTGGGGTGCGCGTAGACAATCGATCGTCAAAAAGCGACAGACCAAGCTTAGACCAAACTGGTGGAGAGGAAAAGTTAAAAAAAAAAAATTAAACGAAGAATCTATGAACAAGACGATGCCAGAAAATAATGGAGGCAAGGCCTCATCCTCCTCTTCGATGGAACAATTGATGAATAAGAAGACGAGGGACTTTCTGTTTTTGGAGAAAGAGAAGTGTGACTTAGTAATTTGCTTGTTTGTTATATGAATAAAACTACTTTACCTCTTCACTTTGACCGCTCGTAAAAAATTATTATTATTATTATTTTACTTAATAATTAAGGAAGTGATTTTAAGTGTATTGGTGTATTTTTTTATTTTTTTTAAATATTTAAATGTATTAAAAAATGTAAAAAAAAAAAATACTAGACGGTACACCCAGCGGTAAAAGTGGGGCGGCATAGTAGCCCCACTCTTGTTCTATTGCTATTTACTTTCAAAGTATTTGTTTTTTACAATCTCTTTTGAAATAAAATGATATGAGATAAGATGAGATGAAACGAGATAAAAATTATTTCTAAACATTCCCTTACTCTAAGGAGATTCTTGAGGAATGAGATAAGATGAGAATTTTGTGAATAGTAGTAAAATGGTTTGTGAATAGTAATGAAATAATTTGAGTTAAGTATTTTTTAAGTTCTGGAAAAGAAAAAAGAAAAAGTTAAATAAAAAATATTATAAAATTAAAATATTGTTAAAATATGATTTTTTAATATAATTTTTGTTTTGATATTTGAAAAAGTTGAATTGTTTTTTGTTTAAAAATTTGAAAGTTTGAAAAAATTATAATAATTAATTTAAAAATATTTATATTTAAGTAATGAAAAAAAATAAAATAAAATGAGATGAGAATTATTTATAAAGATTCTCTAAATCAGAAAAGAACCATGAAACAAAATTAAAAAAAATAAACAAAAAAGGAATGAAACTCGTTCGAAAGACAGGTCAAGTTCAACCTGTCTTTGTTTTTTTTTTTTGGACTAATCAATTCGAACTAGTCTTCGATTTGTTAGAACTCGTACTTCTCGAAACTTCCCCCGTCTTACGTGGGTTCCACAGAGTCATTCAAAACCCATATCCTAAAGGTTAATGGTAAATACACACTATTTTTTATAATATATATTATAAAATAAAGATATTTTTATAAAATAATATTTATTTTATAAGATATTTTATAAAAATATCTTCTTTTTTTTTTTTTTAAATATTAGTGTATAAAATATTTATAAAATATTATATGTTTATCATTTTTTTACCTCAAGTGCTTTCAAGGAACGTGTACAACACTCTCAAATCCTCATTAATCTACGTAAAAAAAAAAAAAAAAATCGATTAAATTAAAAGATAGTCTTTGTGATTTGTTTTTGAATAAATAATCTTTATGTTCTAATTTTAAATTCTTTACTCTATATGTTTTCAACTTTTTATTTATATATTTAGAATTTGTTGGGATATTTAGAATATCTCAAAATAGATGTAAATAATAGTGAAATAATTTATAAATAATATTAAAATAATTTGAGTTAAGAAATTTTATTGAATTTTTAAAAATGAGAAAGAAAAGTTGAATAACGAATTAAAAATATTATAAATTACAAAAACATTTGAATATATTTTTTTATATTATTTTTGTATTAAAATTTTAAAAAGTTGTATTACTTTTTATGTTTTATGTTTGGATAATAATTAGATAAATATTATATTATAAAATTGAGAATTTAAAATTGAAATGAATTTTTGTATTTGAATAATGTTTGAAAATGAAATATGAAAATACATTAGTCTCCAAAATAGTCCAATATTTTCGTGATCTTTAGTATTTACTTGAGTAATTCTACAGATCAATCACTGTAAATAGTGGTTGATGAGAAATTTTTTTTTCTTATCATCTAATCACAGTTTGAAAAAAAATATATATATATTTATATGTATATATCTAAATATTTATAAGTTGACTTGTTGACATATAAAATATATTTAATGTGAGAACTTGCCACATCACTTATACAAAATTATTTGCCTTTTGATTTTTGTTTTTAAAATTATAATAGGCTTAAAGTAAATGGTATATTTGTACATTGACTAGTGAGTAATATAACGATCAAAATAATCTATTTTTAGAAACAAAATGATCAAATAATACTTTACTCTTATATTACAAATGAAATTGAGAGATTTTATTCCGTCTAAAAAAAATAAAAAGAACCGCATATTTCTCATAAAATAAAATAATGGAGAGTACAACACACTCTCGGTAAAAGAGAGTGTGTACTGTGTAGTGCGCTTTTTTCCAAAGTTAAGACGATGTACCGTGCGTGCTAGGTCAGATGCACGTGATAGGTAGCAGGCTCTAAAGGGTCAACTCTTAGAAAAATGCTACTTGCAACCGCCCTGGGGAACCCCCGCGGCATCGCATTTGACGTGGCAAGTACAACGACACCGTTTCTGTTCCCTCGAAGACAGAAGGGGCTCTGGTGGCCACCTTTGCCATTTTGCCCCCATCCTCACGAAAATTACTATTTTCATTGTCTTCGTCTTCGTCTTCTACATCCCCACAAAGCTCCATCGTCTTCTCCACAAAGTTACCGCCCCACGAAGCCACAACCCAGTTTTCGTCTTCTACACAGTCAGTGGATTTTGATTCTAATGGGTATTTTTTACAAATTTTTTGCTTGCATTATATGGCTGACTGGAATGGATTTTTCTAAAAATACATGATACAACTCTGTTCTGCAGCAACCATTTTGGGTTTGGGAGCACTCACAGCCGGCCATCATCAACGAACAGTGATTTATCTGGAAAGATAAAAAAAAAAAACAATAGAAATACGTTGAAAATGAGTTCAAGAAAAACCTAGGAAATAGGTTTGGCAAAAATCTAGATATGGGTTTGGAAAAAAAAAAATTAAGAAATGGGTTTGAAAAAAAATATGTTAATGATGAAATCTAAAGGATGATTTTTTTTTTTCTTGGTGGAGAAATGCTTCAACGTACCAAGTTCATTTGTTTTGATAGGCAGCTCCCTCAACCATTCTCCTGTTCCATCTTGAGCCAAATCCGCCCAAAGGCCTCACTTTATGCTGTTGTTAAGAGATGGGAGAAATATGATGAATCGTCCAATGACCAGCTATCAAAGAAGAAAAGAAAGGCCCCTTTTGATCCACTCTCACGTAGGCCTTAAGAAAAAGCTGCTATGTGGGAGAATACCCTCTTGCTCTGGTTTGCTAGCGCTTGAAGAAGAAAAACTCAGCTTTTTGGCTTCTCATTTTTTTCTTTCTTTGCTTTTTAAGTTCAATTTTACTTTTTTAGTTTTTTCACTTCCACGTAAGCTAGCCGGTTACCCCACGTTTGTACGTGCCGGTTGTACCTAGCAGTTTTGTTATTATTTTACTATTCAGTTTTTTTTTTTTTCCCATTTTGTTATTTGAATTTGGATTAAAAATTTTAGAACATAACATTCTTTCATAATCTAAAAAATTTTAATCAACTATGTAATTTAATTAAAAATAAATCTAATTTTATAAAAATTTACCTTCTTTTAAGTATTTTTTATAAAATTAAATTTATTTTTAATTAAATTACATGATGATTTGGTTAATTGAATTTATTTATTTTTAAATTATATAAGAAGGTCATGTTTCAAAAATTTAAATTTAAATTTAAATAGTAAAAAAAAATAGTAAATAAGGTAATAATTTCTTTTATGAGAATTCCTTCGGACCGGTCGGGTTGGTTTTAGTCAAATAACAGCCCGCTAATCACATACCAATACCTAAGACTTCTACCACACTTATCTTGGACTAGTACTACACAAGAAATTGTGCACCTCTCTTCATGATTTCTCCAAGCTGCAGAAATCAGAACCCCTCGAAACCCCTGCAAATCTCTTCTTTGCGATTTCTCCAAGCTGATTTGAGCCCTGTGATTTCTCGAAACTTCGGCGTTGCACCCAAGCCCTTTTCGTCGTGTCTCAGCCCCCTCGTGTCTCGTCTCAGCCCAACCTATAGTGCCTCTCAGCCCCCTTGCACCCCCTCGAAGCTCAACCCGAAGTGGTTTATGTTGTCTCTCAGCCACCTCGCACCCCCTTGAATACAACCCTTTGTGAAATGCTTTGAATTCCCTCTCTTGTATGCCCTTTCACCATTGTTATAAAAAACCCTAAATTTGAATATGGGTATCAGATTACGATATAAAATGAGACCTTTTTGTTGGTATGTTTCGTTTGAAACCTTTATGTTTTTGCTTGGAATGTAAATTGGTTGGAATGTAAATATATTTGCTTGGAATGGAAACTGGTGAATAAGAAAGAAATCACACGATGGAAGCCATATAAATACTATTTGTTTTTGCATTTTACGTGTTTGATAAAAGTTCTAAGAAGAAGAGAGGGGCAGAGAGGGACTGAGATTGAGGAGGTGCAAACAGAGGCAAGAAGGAAGAGAGATGCAGAGATGGGCGGTGCAAATGAGAAGGAGGAAAGAGGTAGCGAGGAAGAGAATGGTGTGATTTGAGGGGGTGTTTTTGAGCTACATTTTTGTCGGTGTCAGACTGAGATGGTTGAGTGAGCGTCAGACTGAGATGCTTGCGTCAGTGTTGGTATCAGACTGAGGGCAGAGAGAGCAGCAAGGAAGAGTAGGCAGATGACGGTACAAATGATGAAGAGAAGGCTAGCACATACGAATTGATTGTCTGTGGTGGAGTGTATTTCTCTTAGAGTATTTTTTTTCCTATGTGGCTTGAGATGAATGAAGGACTATTTTTGTGGAAAAACCAACCCGATCGGTGTGAAGTAGTTCTATTCTTTTATTATGCCACAATGGTTGTCTTGATGTATTTTGTCGTCTTACACAGTTTTCCTGCATTTTCCTATATTGAAGGAATTAAATGCACAAAAGTATGACAAATATTTTGAGAAGCAAAAAAAAAATTATTATAAACTCAAAAAAGTATGTACACTTGTTGGTTAGATTTCAAAAATCCTCTCAACTCATCTCAACTCATCATTACAACTTTTTCAAATCTCAACATAAAATATAATAAACAATTCAATTTTTTCAAATCCCAAAATAATAATAATATTAAAAAATAATATTCTAACAATATTTTATCATCTCAACTCAACTCAACTCAACTCACTTCAACATCCAAACACAACCTAAAAAATTATTGAGATTTTTTTAAAGAATTTGAATATATATTTTTATTGAATTTGTGAGATTTTTTAGAACTTCTTGAATAAGAATTTGTTAATTCTTTTTAGATATATTTTGTTTGGAAATAAAAATTAGTTTTGAGATATAATTTATTGTTATTTTTTAATTTTTTGAAAAAGTTTTTTTTTTTTTTTAATGAAATATAGTCAAATTATTGTATAAGAGTTTTTCTAGGAAAATAAATTTCTTTCGTTAGATCTAAAAATGTTTGGATTAAAGCTTCTGTTAAAAAGTTTTGGAAATTCTTCAAACCTTTTCAATTCCCAAACATGAACCTAATCATGAACCTTTTAGTTTTAGTGCACTTTATTAAGGTAGCTACACATCGTTTTCTAAAATTATCTCTTGTCTTAAGAGATTTAATGCCACTCACGAACATAAGCTTACAACCGGTAGATAAAAATAAGTATATATAAAAAGTTGTATCTCTTGATGATACTATATAAGTGTTACAAAACCTAGATGAATTATGTTAACACTATTATATATAAAAAAATAATAATAACTCCCTAATTTAACATGATTTTTAAGCATGTACATTTTATTTGTGAGGACTAATAAGGATGATGAATAGGCTGAAAGTAAGAACTATCTCATATCATCTTAACTCAATTCACTATCCAAACTAACCTGATAATTCTTTGCTTGAATTAGATTATCTATTTATCTGTATTACCCTACAATATTTCATACTACTCATGTAGGCAGTTTTGAATAATGAGATGAGATGAGATGGTTTTAGATGAGTTGAATAAAATATTGTTAGAATATTATTTTTAATATTATTATTATTTTAAAATTTAAAAAAATTAAATTATTTATTATATTTTGTGTGAAAATTTAAAAAAATTATAATTATGAAAGTGGCGTGGTTTCTTGATGATCATCCCGGCCCCTTGTTAGCATGCATGCACTAAAGAAGAAAGTGGGTTTCATTTAATTAAATGCAGATTAAATATTATTGCAGCATTTAATATATCTCAGTATGCATGATTCTTGTGAGAAACAATCAATATATATTATATACATGATTCTTGATCTTATTTGCTAGCTTTTGGTCATCATGTGCAGTAGAGTGATCTGTCTCGATCTGATTTGCTAACAGAAAGTAAAATCCTTCTATATTTACAGCTGTGTAAGAAAAATAACAGAATATAAAAACTGGAAATACAAACGACTTGTAGCTTTGTTTTACCCTTTATCATCTAACACCCCCCCGCAAGATGGAGAATAAAGATTAATTATTCCCATCTTGGAGAGATGCGATTGCATGAGGTAGGAGGGCAAAGCTTTGGTAAGTAAATCAGCCAACTGGGTCTGAGAAGTTACATGTGCAGTGGTGATGTTACCATGTTGGATTTGATCTCGAATTAAGTGGCAATCAAGCTCGATATGCTTCGTTCTCTCGTGGAATACTGGGTTGGCAGCAATATGTAATGCAGCTTGGTTGTCACAAAAAAGAAATGCAGGCTGTGGATGATGTAGACCAAGATCTTGTAATAAATAGCGAAGCCAAGTCAGCTCTGAACAAGTGGTGGCCATTGATCTGTACTCAGATTCAGCTGAAGATCGGAAGACTACATTTTGTTTCTTGGACTTCCAAGAGACTAGTGATTGACCTAAAAATATGCAATAGCCTGTGGTGGATCTGCGGGAGTCAGGACAAGAGGCCCAATCACTGTCACAATATGCCCTTAGCTGAATTTGAGATGAGGAGGATAGGAGGATGCCTTGACCAGGGGAGGTTTTAATATATCTCAAAATCTTGTATACAACAGCCAAATGAGTGGACATGGGCTTGTCCATGAACTGACTAAGTAACTGAACAGCAAAGCTAATATCTGGCCGAGTGATTGTGAAGTACAACAGCCGACCAATAAGTCTTCTATAAATGCTGGGGTCAGAAATGGGAGTGCCATCTTCTTTGCTTAGTTTGGAATTTTGTTCCAAAGGGAGTTTCAAAGGTTTACAACCCAACATACCCGAATCTGAAAGGATGTCTAAGGCATATTTCCTTTGACATAAGTGGATGCCCTTGGATGATCTTGCAATCTCTAAACCCAAAAAATATCTTAGACAGCCCAAGTCTCTTATTTTGAACTGATTATTGAGAAAAGTTCTAAGAGAAGAGATGGAATTATTTGAGTTGCTAGCAACGAGAATGTCATCAACATAAACTAAGATGACAATGTAGGAATCTGCTTCTTGTTTAGTAAATAAACTATAATCTGATTTGGATTGAACAAATCCAAAGGCAAGAAGAGATGAGGTCAACTTAGAATTCCATTGTCTTGAAGCTTGTTTAAGGCCATAAAGGCTCTTAAGAAGCTTGCACACTTGGTGAGGTTCACCCTTGGTATATCTGGGTGGTTTTTTCATGTAAATTTCCTCGGTTAGATCACCATTTAAAAAAGCATTGTTTACATCGAAATGATGTAAAAACCAGCCTTTAATGGCTGCCACACTAAGTAAAAATCTGACAGTTACCAACTTAGCTACAGGTGAAAAGGTATCAACATAATCTACTCATTCTACTTGGGTGTAGCCTTTGGCTACTAACCTGGCTTTCAACCTTTCCAAAGTACCATCAGAATTGAATTTAACCTTGTAAACATACTTACAATCAATTGGTCTTTTACCTGCTGGTAGGTCAGTAAGTATCCAAGTGTGGTTTGTTTCCAAAGCTGTAATTTCAGCTTCCATAGCTCTACACCAAGCCGGGTCCTTAATGGCCTGTTTGTAAGAATGAGGCTCGGTATGCAAGGAAATGGAAGTGGTGAATGCTTGAAAAACAGGGTTAAAAAGATGATAAGATAAACAATGAGATAAAGGAAATGGTTTACCATTTGAAGTAGGAGCCTGCTTGGAACTTGATTGGTCATAAGGGTGCTGCATGGCATGGTTGTAGTGGTAATCCTGGAGGTATTGAGGAGCTGTTCTAGTCCGAGAAGATCTTCTAAGGGTAGGCTGTGTTAGAGGAAGAGAGTGGTGGGGAGAGCTGAAGTGTGGAGGTGAAGATGTAGGTGCAGGGTTGTGTGGTAAGGTAGGTTGTGTAGCTGTATGGACAGGTGTAGGGGTGGGGAAGGGGTTGTTTGTGGGTGTTTGGGTTTCGGCAGTATGGAGAATGTTTGGAAAGTTTGAAGTGTTGGTGAGGTTTTGTAGTGAAGGTGAAGGAGATGGGAATGAGGGAGGAGAGGAATGAATTTGTGTAGTGGAAGGTGAATTAAGAGAGAAAGGAGATGGGGGGAAATCTGTTGAGGGAGAAAAATTAGGATTATTGGTGTGAAAAGGAAACACAAATTCATGAAAAATAGTATCTCTTGAAATGAAGATGGTGTTGTTTTGAATATCTAAAAGTTTATATCCTTTAATCCCAAAAGGATAGCCAATAAAAACACAGACACGGCCTCTAGGTTGGAATTTGGTTCTGCCTTGGGAAATAGTGGCAGCAAAACACAAAGAACCAAAAACGCGCATATGAGTGTAGGTTGGTTTTTGTTTAAAAATGAGCTCATATGGGGTTTTGTTTTTCAAAAGAGGTGTAGGGAGTCTGTTAATGATGTATGTTGCTGTGAGGACAGCATGATTCCAATATTTATGTGGCAAACCCGATTGAAACATGAGGGCTCTAGTGACATTTAATAAGTGTTGGTGTTTCCTCTCAACAATGCCATTTTGTTGAGGGGTTTCCACACAACTTCTTTGATGAATAATGCCCTTTTTGTGAAAAAATTCTTTCATTTGAAATTCAACACCATTGTCACTTCTTAAGATTTTAAGTTTCATGTTAAATTGGGTTTCAATTAAATGATAGAAAGACTCAATGCACTTGCGGGTTTCAGCCTTGGTTTGGAGTAAATAAAGCCACGTGGAACGTGAAAAATCATCCACAATAGTTAAGAAATATTTGGAACCATCTTGTGCTATTGTTGGGGAAGGTCCCCAAATGTCACAATGGATGGTTTCAAATATATTAGAAGAAGAATGAGAACTATCAGGAAAAGGCAATTTATTGAATTTTGCCAAAGGACACAAGGTGCAAGGCATTTCATTAGTAAGAGAGCTATGAGTGTCTACAGATAGATCTTTGATTAATTGAAGCCTATGGTTGGATAAGTGACCTAGGCGACAATGCCATAGGTTGTGTGGAGTTGGATTTTGTGCAACAAAAGCAAAATGTGTGAGGTCTGTGTGTGGTTTGTGTTTATAAATGGAAAAATAATTGGTAAGGGCAGTGGGTGACACATCTGAACAGCGAAAATGATAAAGCCCATGCAGTAGATCACCCTTCCCAATCGTTGTCCAAGAATGCAGGTCCTGAATGAAACAGTGAGAAGAAAAAAAAATAAAACAACAGTTATTAGACTTGGTCAATCTTGGGACAGAAATTAAATTGAAATTGAAAGAGGGGACACAAAGGACTTCTCTGAGAATAACAGTGTTGGTCAAATGGATGGTACCAACATGGGTCACGGATGCTGAGCTTTCATTTGGAAGCTTAACAGAATATGAAACTGTGGAAGTAATGGATGAAAACAGGGAGGTGCTAGCACCAGTATCAATTATCCAATTTGTGTTGGGTGAAGCCAAAGAGGCGTGTGTGTGTGTTGAGAGGCAATTGATTATACCAGACATATTGGAGTGTGAGGCTGAGTTATTTGAACGCAGGGCATTAGCCGAGATAGGATCCTGAGGTTGTAGTAGAGCTAGCAGCTGCTGATATTGTAGCTTTGTCAAACCCACCTTGTCCTCACCGAAACCATCTGATTCAAGAGCAAAAGATAGATTAGCATGAGAACTAGGAGGTTGTTTGGTATGGAATTTGTGACCCGATGGATACCCTTTTAGCTTATAGCATTTCTCAACCAAGTGACCAGTCATATTGCAATGGGTACAAAGGGGAGGTTCGGCATTGCCAAGTTTGAAGCAATTGTCGATAGTGTGACCTAAAATTTTGCAGTGAGTGCAATAGGGACGGTCCTTTCGGGGATTGGTTTGATTTGTGTGGGATGGTTTGGAAAGGTTATAAGGCTTCTTCGCAGCAAGGGCTAGGGTTTCAGAAGGTTGAGGAATAGAGGTAATTTGTTGATGGCGTTCTTGTTGCTGTACAAGAGAAAAAACCTTAGAAACAGGGGGAAGGGGGTCTAGAAGCATGATCTGGTCACGAATGGGTGAAAAAGAATCATTCAAACCCATTAAAAATTGTAGAACACAATCCCGTTGTGATCGGGCTAAAAGAATCTTCATGGTTCCGCAGGAACAAGATGGAAGAGGATCATAAATTGCCATTTCATCCCAAAGAGTCTTTAGATTGCTATAATAGATGCTTACCGAGTCATGTTCTTGAGAAAGAGAAGCCAAAGCTTTCTTCAATTGAAATATTCGGGGCCCATTTTGGTGAGATAGTCGTTCATGAAGATCCAGCCAAATCTCGTATGCATCGTCGACGAAGGCAACACTGGATTTGAGAGAGGGAGTGATGGAATTTTGAATCCATGACACTACCATGTCATTGCAACGATTCCAGAGGTCGAGTAAGGGGTCATTTGGGAATTTGGGTTTGGGTAAGGTGCCGTCGATGAATCCGAGCTTGTTCTTAGCTCGTAATGCTCGTTTCATCGCACGGGACCAGATTGTGTAATTTTCGGTTGTGAGTAGATCAGCAACGAGAATGATTGAAGGACTATCGCCGTGATCTAAGCGGTAAGGGTTTGTGGGATCTGTAAGATTGAGGTATCGAGAGGGAGGGTTTGTATGAAGATCTGAGTGGGTTGGTGAATCAGGTGGGGTATTTGGCTCGGAGAACTCCATCGTTGCTCTTAATGGCTTTCTGATACCATGTAAGTAAATGGTAAGAAGGGGAAAGTAGAAAACAGAGAGTGTTGATGGAGGTAAAAACCGATTCTGTATATTGTACTGTTCACTATGAAAAGAAAGGGAGGCCGTAGCCTTTATACAAGTATCCTATGTAACAAACTAACAGAAAGTAAAATCCTTCTATATTTACAGCTGTGTAAGAAAAATAACAGAATATAAAAACTGGAAATACAAAAGACTTGTAGCTTTGTTTTACCCTTTATCATCTAACAAGTGAACTACTTGTGGCATCAGAATATTAGATGAGTAATTACGTACTCACAGAAACCATGTGATCATGCGATGATCATTTCAATTTTTTTTTTCTTGGTATCTGAATCAGAATGCATGTGATAGAGTTTTCTAGTGACTTCAGCAGAGAGCTAAGAGATCAGCACTATTAAATTCTATTATCAAATTAAAAGCACGTTAATGCTGATGTTATTGAGTCTACACATCAATATTGATGATTTGCAAGTCTTAATTAATTTGTGGATTGATTTTTCTATTTTTGGTTTGAATATAATCTCTATATGATATTTGATGAAATTATGACCTTTGAAGAAAAGAAGAATCTCATTATTTTTGCAATGAATATAAGGGTAATGATAGAATTCAATCCTTTTACCACCACTTTACTATTTTTATTGTATTTTTTTTCTTTTAAGTATTTTTTTAATATCTTTAATTATTAAGAAAAAATTTAAAAAATATACAATTGTACTAATATTCATTTTCTTAATCATTAAGTAAAAGAATATTTTTAATAAAATTAAAAAATTAAAAAAAATAGTAGAAAGACAGTAGAAGAGTAATAAGACTATCATTATTCATAAATATAATTACAGGACGAGTTGCTAACTCTAAGCCTAATTTATCAAGTTTGGAGCTATATGATTGGATAAATCTATGCCTTTTTTGGTTGGGATACGATGTCCAATTAAATTAGCAATGAATCCCGGATACATTTGAGTTTCGGCCTGGGTCATAATCCAAGTATATCCGGTTTGGAACTCGGCTCAGATTTAAAATCCGGGTTTCTGGTCAGGTATACTTGGATATCCTGTCCAAAATCTAGATAAACAGTCTTAATTATTATAGAACAAAATATTTCTTTAATGATTCTTCAGGATAATGAAAACTTGCATGGACAGCCTCAAGATATTATTGCATTGCGCATCACATTAGCCGGCAAACCTGCGATTTGTAACACCATTTACTTTTACTTTTACTAATAATTTATGTCTTGGCTAATGATTTGTTACTTTATCAATCTGTATTCATTCATATCAAATTAAAAGTAATTAAGTATTTATTTCCCTATGTTGATCAGTGTTTAATTTTCAATAAAACCGCAATTCACTGCATGCAAGAGATATAAGCATTTGCAAAGGAAATTTTTATAATGATCATAATTTCGTTGCAAATAATGGATATTTGTGACGATTTTTTCATCCTTGTAAATTTTTTTTATTTTTTTTATTTCAATGAAAATTAACTCAATGCAAATAATTTAATAATTGTAACGAATTTATTGTTGCAAATAAATATATTGCAAAATTATTTGCAACGACTACACTTATTATTACAAATAATAAGATTCAAATTGCAATGATCTTGTACTTGCAATTGGTTATCCATTCTAGTTGCATTTGCATGTCAATATAGTTCCACGCAAATAATAATGTTTATTAGCGGACTTGATATTACCAACGAAAATCTTTTTCGTTGTAAATAATTTTATTACCAATGAGTTTATTTTCCTTGAATTATGTGATTATCATTGGTTCTACTTTTCTTGCAAATAATTTCCTTACTGATAAACTAGAGATGATATATGGTTCGAATTTGGTACCGTACGTCGTTTTGGAGTTTTTTCCAAAACGGTGTCGTTTTATTAAAGAAAATTGTGTGTATGTGTGAGTGAGATTGCTGGCCGGGCAGGCCTTAGCCTGGGCCTGGCCCCTAGTTTTGACCAGGCGGGTGGTGGAGCCCTACCGCCCACCCCTAATGTGTCTTTTACAATTATATATGTTTTTCTATACCAATGCAATATTGGAATTTGTAGGACTCCTCCATTCTAAATGGATAGAGGAATTGAGAAGTTGTCTTTCAATTCCTTGAAGAACAATACTATTTTTCAATCAGATTTTGCTAATGCGATACATTTTAAATAACACATTTTTAGTGAATGCATATGCTTACAATTTAAACAGATTATTACTTAAAATATGAAATATTAGCAAGTATAATTGGGGATGAGAAAATTTGTGATGAACAATATCAATCACGTACATTAAAATTGGGTCAATAAAATCCAAGATTTAACTCACCAGTCTATTCTTGCAAAGTAGAAAATGCCATACAGTGAATGATCTTTTATATACATACATGTAAAGATAACTAATTGACATTCTGGGGTGGTCAGTGATTTTTTTATTAGACAAGTATGGATGAGGTGGTACTCTTATCCTATAATAATATATTATATTATTAAAATTGTACTAATTTTAATTGACATAACATCCTATAATAAGATGAGAGTACCATTTATCCAATCCCAAAAAAAAATTAGTACTTGATTTTTGACACCTCCATTCGTCTTTAAAATATAAAGCAAAACGATTGATTCATAGGCTCATGCCCACGAGACAACGAGGGGAGAACAAAAATATGAGAGCAAGAACCCTTGCATAGTCAAGGTTCTTTAACAACAACAACAACAACAACAAAAAAAAAAAAAAAAAGAAGCAAGGACAATTCATTAGGACAAATTGTCACAACCCAAAAAAGAATAGCTGTGGGATCTGAACAATTAGTGAAGACATCCCAATCTCCATGGATCCAACTTCAATCCTCCTTGCTGATAGCATCTCACACAGATAGCATATACCAATATCTGAAAAATGAAAACTACCAAAAAAAAAAAAAAACTATCCAGTAAGGTGGGAAGCATCCACCTCAGTTGATGTAATACTTGAGACATCAAGGCTGTAACCTGTATCTCCTAAAGTATCTTCGGCTTGCAAAAAGACCTGATGGTGATGTAGTATGGTCGTGCATGGCCTTTCATATGAAATTTACCTGTCAATATTATACAACATAACCAGAAAACTCTGGACCACTTGTGATCCATGAATAGCCAAATAAGCAATTTCTACAATATGGGTTAGGCTTAAAAATAAAGCAAAAAATTTCAAGAGCAGGTGCATCCAGCGATATCCACATCCTAAATCTTCGCCTTCTTTAGCATCTTCTACCCATCAGCTTCCTTGACTACCCTGCCATGCACCACTATCTATCATCATCTTCGGTGTATTTTGTCATCCTTTACTGTCACTACAATCTCATTTGTTCTCTGTGTGGGTATTCCCTACCATCTCATCTACATTTATTTTGGGGGTACTCTGGAACATCTCCTCCTCGACTCTTCCACAGTTCTTCAACATAGGCTCCTCCTTAGCTTCCATTATAACCTGAAGAAGTTCCAAAGAGGTAGCTGCTGGATCCAACTCCCGACAACCCTTTGGAGCGTTATGAGCTTCTTGGCCTGTAAGCAAGTAATTAGGGACCTGATGAGAAAAGCGAAACATTTCTTCTTTGGGAATCCTTCTGACCTCCTTGGGGTCCATGTGCCTTTGAAACACCGTCCTGAAACCAGTAACTTTAATAAGAGGAACAACAGACACACCTTGTTCCACATTAAAGTCATCAAGCACTTCCACCATGTCATATTTGTGTATCAAGTCATCTGGTGTATGCTCATTCCAATCCGGGGACCAATTTCTATACAGAGCCCAGACTTCTCCCTCTCTTGGATATATGCAAATGACCCCACGAATGCCTTTTGTCCACATAACCTTGTGAGAGAAAGAGTTTAATGTTTCCGTCGTTTCCTGTCTGCCAATCCTGAAATCCCCACATGTTTTTGAGAAACCAGAACCTATCCAGTCTATTGGACCCAATTCCTGGTTGCTTCTTGAGTTAAGCCAACTGATCCGCATCTTAAATGGCTTCAAAGAGATCACCTTATGAACTCGAGCATAGTAACGAGGCATACCATCATCATCATCATATGCAGCCCAGACCTGGTCATCCTCAAAGGAACTTTCAGATCTGTCCAGGTCAAAATTGTGAAAATCAGAATCTGGAACATTGATTGACATAGGTTCGACATCCTGTTGATCTGTATCATCATCCATACGGTTAGAGATAGAATTGTTTTGCTGTCTTTTTTTGCTAACATCTGACTCACCCCTCTTATGCAGGTCATATGTGTCACCATTCACCACACCCAGCTTCTTCTTAGACTCTTTGTCTTTCACCTTCTCCTTCTCTTTCTTTGAAGTATTTGCTTCAGTTAATGAGCTCCATTCTTTAAGTTTCTTGCGGAGTTCACTCTGAGCCTTTTCCAGCAGCATTTTCTGTATTTCAGAAAACATCAATTCTCTCTCACTGTTGGACTTATTATAAGTACCATAAAACCTTTCTGTTCCAGAACAACCCCTAGTTGGTTCCGATAAGCCTACCATGCCAGTTCCTCCATTTGCCATAGTCATTTGATTTGCCGCATGGCCCAAACAATTATCATCTAGCTTTCTCTTCTTCAAGTGTATATCTCCTTTAAGGGCAGAATTACCCGTGCCCTTAAATAGATGACTCCTCTCCCATTCAGGGGCAGCCGACCGTTCTTCCTCACGCTCTCTCTTTACTCTCTCACTAGCCTGTTCAACAACAGTTGCAGCTTGAACAGCAGCAGAACTTGATGCAGCAGTACAACCAAAATCAGCCCCTCCGGAGAAAGAATTCCAGTGGAAGTTTGTGTTACTGAATGAATTCAGACCTTCATTATATGGGTTACTAATTCCAGGATGATGTCTTGAATTCTGATGCGTCTTGCGAGAAGACCAACTAGAGGACTTAAAAACATTAGGAGGTGGAGGCTTCTCTAAAGCCATAAAAGCTTCATTACAATTAGGGCAAAGCAGAGTGTGATTTAAATAAGTCCTGAGGTACTCATAATGTGTCCTGCATCTATTACAAATGGTCCAAAAAGTATTAGTTTTGATATGTGGAGGAGGAACTGAAGAGGGGCCCACCCGATTGCTGCTATGACTATTCCTCGCAGTTGAAGCAACATTCCTGGTAACATTATGAAAGCCATTTGCTCTGGGTGGCACTGATGGACCACCACCCCGGGCTGAAGCATTCTGCTGAAATCCTTTCAAATTCCTCTTCTGGTTATATGATAATCTCTTAGCCTTATCTGATAACAAACTCCAGGCCTCGGAAACCAACTTAAATGCGCCCTCTGCACCTAAACACTTGTTTTTATCAGGATGAAGCATGAGAGCTAGCTTCCTGTATTGTTTCTTTACTGTCTCATCATCAGCCAAGGGATTTACACCAAGTACACCATACCAATCTGCTTCCCCACCTATTTTGTTTTCAGAATAGATATAGACATCAAGTGTCATTAACATTTGAGAGAGCCCCTCAAGCTCGGGATACAAATTTTGAGCCTTCAAGGCAAATTTCTTTGAAGCGGCATAATTTCTCTCCATAAACTTCCTCTCAGCAATTTCTTTAGCCCTGACAGCCTCATCTTTATTGCACTCCATAGTACTTTCTTCCTCTCACTACCTATACTAAATATAAGCAATATATAACCCCAAGCAACCTTCAATGGTTATGAACCTGAACCCAAAAATAAGAAAATCAAAATTACAATATAAAAAGGAGACATTAATATCAAATTTTGGCCAATGGTACATGAATCCCAAGTTTTAACTACTTCTGAAAGGAACAATAAGATAAAAATCACATCATTCATTTGTAGAACTTTTGAGTTCCACAAATCCAATTACTTGAAATGGCAAACCAACCATGCTACTATTTTGAACAGGAAGATATGTCCAAACAACTTGAAATGACTCTCCATCATCTTATCATCAATCTGTGTCAACCCCACTTATGAATAACAACAATCCTTATCTTCTCTAGTGTTGCCAGTCGCCACACATCCATCTTAACAAGCTGATCTAAACTACAATCATTTTAAAGAAGTTTTTCTTGATTGCCAAACAGTCTGAACCATACAGTATAGTTGGGCCTTAAAACAATTCTATAAAGTTTTCCCATTTGCTTTGTGGGTATCCTACAATCATACAATATCCCAGATGCATCTCTCAACTTCATGCAGCCAGCCCAAATTATATGAGAAAAATCCTCTTCAATCTCCCCAGCATTGTGTAATAAATCAACCAAGATACCCAAAAGGACCGCTTTGTTACTTATGGACAATAATGGACACATTTCATATTAACTAGACACAACACCTTGAAACTACTCAAATGGGTATAAACTTCCTTATGAATAATAGCTAAACAAAAGGCATAAATCATGCAAGTATCACAAATCTGAAGATTTAGTAATCATTGATAGATTATATTAAAAGGGGGAAAGGCCCTTTTATGATGTGTGTCTCCAATAATTGTGATTTGCGATCATGAATCAGGGAAAATAATAATGAAAAATGATAGTAGGTGAAAACTAGGTTGGCGGGATGGAAGAGGCAGTACTTATTTAAGGGAGTGAGAATATTAGTCTGATTAATAGTACTCTTTCACATTTGTCCACCTACTTTATGTCTCTATTTCCCCTTCCTGCAAGTGTAACCAACCGCCTTGAGAAGTTTTAGAAAAATTTTTTATGGGGTGGCATGGGAGAGGAGTTGAAATTCCATCTTGTGAATTGCCCCAATGTGTGTTCTCTAATCTCCAAGAGCAGGTTAGGAATCAGGAAATTGATTATATCCAACCATTCAACTGTGCCCTTCTAGGAAGTGGCTATGGCGATATCTCAATGAAAGAGATGGCCCATGGAGAAAGGTTAATGAGGTAAATGAGTCTTATGGGATTGTATTATGGAGAAATATTTGGAGTTGGGGGGAGTAGTTTTCATGACATGTTATATGTGAGGCAGGCAATAGATCCAAAATAAAATTATGGCCTGATGTGTGGTGCAGGGATCAGCCTCTCAAAAAATGGTTTTTCTGGATGTATTCCCATTTATCTAGCTAAGGATGCATTAGTACAGACCATTTTACAATTTTGAAACAGATCACCTCAATGGGTAGTGGACTTTATCAAAGCAGCACAGGTTTTAGAAATCTATCTTTTTAACCCAATCTATACTCAACTGTATTATGCTGGAGTGAGATAGGATGGGGAAGACAAGGTGCAATGGACCACGTCCAAAAAGAGGGGTGTTCAGAGTTGAAGTTGTACCATAATACATTGATCCCTCATGAGAGTACTAGCTTTCCATGGAAGTTCATCTGGAGGAGTAAGGCCCACCAAGAGTGGCTTTCTTTGGATGGAGTAACTAGGAAAGATCCTTACTTTGAAATGGCTAATTTATTTAGACAAAAGCAAGTCACCCCGCGATGCATATTGTTATGAATCACGATCCAAAGGGTTAAGGGTTTAACAAAATCAGTATCCAGCAGTCCTATAACTTTTGGATCAACGGTTAGAACTTTAACAATCAGAGTAAGGACCATGCATGAGTTTCATACACGAAAAGGGTCATCTATAGGCTGGATTAAAATATCTTGGTACTATGTATGGCCATAGGATTATGTCATTTTTTTTTATAAGTATAGGATTATGTCATTGACTACTAATAGATTAGTGGAGCCACCAAAAGGGAGAAGACTACTATCAGGTCAGTCTCAATAGAGTCAGCCATTATCGACGTCAAATTCGGAAGAGTGGTGAAATGATACGATTGTTTAGCCAAATCATTATCCAATGGTCCTGGGACAAATGGATGGGTCTTCAACACATAAATACATCACGAAGCCATCCTTATTTAACAAGATTTTCCTTTTACTTTTATCCATAAAATTTAGGTTCGGGTAAAAAAGAAATCGTTCAGAAGCGCCTATACCTTTTTTGGATCAGTAGTGCGTCACCAATACACTCATATGTCCAGCGCTCAACACCACGAAATTTGAAATAATGGATAAACATTGAACACCACTGAGAATTGTACCACACAACAAATAAATAATTCATTTAATACTGAATTACAGCCAACATGCAGTAAGCGCACGAAATGTAGCAAATAATAAACCCGCCGCCTTTTCTTCACGGTTTATTTTCCCACAAACCATTGAAAACACAATGAAGAAAACTTTAAGAAAGTACAGAAAAATGAACTAGGGAAGCATTAAAGGTGATAATTCACAAACTGAATTCACTTGGAGAACTCAAAATTTAAGTCAGCAAAAAGTTGGCCGTGGATCTACAGGGGCAGAGGAATCAGAGTAAAGTTCAATTTCCAGTAACACCATTTGAAATCTTAACCATTCAGTATTTTGCAAAACGAAACCCTAGATTCTGTGATTTTCACAGACAGTAGAAATATTTATCAGCAAAATTTATTGCTTTCTGAAGGAAAATGGAAAAATGGAGAATAGAGTAAATACCCATTGGAGAAAGGTCTCCGACTTGAAGAGATTTAAGAATCCGAGAAGACCATCCCCTTGCAGAGTCCCCTATTTGTCAAAACCGCCCAAGAACATCAGAGGAATTCTCGGATGTCCAGCCCATCTATCTTTAAATAAATAAATATAATAATAATAACAATAATAACAATGAAAAAAAATAAAAGTAAGTATGGGTTTGGTTTTTTTTTTGGTTAAGCCTCATACACTTTATTTTGTAAGGAGCTGCTTAACTATGGTTAAATTTTAACTATTGGGTTGAGTTTGCAATTTGCTAGAAATGTTGAAGCAATATGGCTAAATTTTGCAAGTTTAAAAAGAGATAAAAGATAAATACATGAGTTTATATTGTATTTACTTTTGTTTATGTGAATTTGTTTAACAACAACGCATTATCTAATTTATTGATCTCTCTTTCTTTTAGAATCAGTGTTAGAACAAAAATTATAAAAATAAAACTTGTCTCATTTGGTTACGCAGTTCAGATAAAATAAGATAAGATGTTTTGTTGAAAGTTGAATAAAATATTATTATAATATAAAATTTTAATATTATTTTTTATTAAAGATTTTAAAAAATTAAATTGTTTATTATATTTTGTATGAGAGTTTGAGAAAATTATAATGATTATATTAGATGAGATGAGATGAGATAGTTTGATTTTACGTAACCAAACCAACCCGCTCATAAAAGTTTTCATTTCCCAACTAATAAAAGTTTTATGCAAATAATTTATCATCACACATTTTGGTGTGCAATCCCCCCACCCCCTCCCAACAAAAAAAGGATAATTCCAACTACACAATATTAAAATGAAATTGTGAGGTGGCTAACCTATTGGTCTCTCATTTTTTAAGTTGTGTGGATGCATACTCATAATGTAACTAACCACTAACCTACCTCAAGGAAAGCATAATTTGAAGCCACAATCCCCTTCAGTTCATAATAAGGTCATATATAATTCCTAAACAGATGGACTCCGTTAGGAGATCCGCAACAGTTCATATATGGCATTGAATTTGTAGAAATTGATGCATATTTTAATGGACAATGAACTCAACAAAATAAGAATTTTCTATAATTTGTCAAGATATAATGTATGAGTCCATGCTATCGGATCATCTGAAACTTATCGTTCAAATAATCCTCTTGGCGTGACAATGTCACGTGGTTTATTGTAAAAGCAAAACAAACACTAAAAAGGCATCCAAAAACATAAAATGAAAAATAAAACCCTAAGTTCCTCCTGGGTACCCCTTCTATTTTTAATCTCCCGGCCATCGGGTAATCAACCAATCGAAGTGGATTTCAGTCTTCTTTTGTATTTTCCAACACTCTTTTGTGTTTGTTTTTTTGTTTTATTTTTTGTCCATAATAAGCCATGTGACAGTGCCACGTCAAGAGGGTCATTTGAGTGGTAAATTTCTTATGACTAGATAGTATTTCTGATAGAGGAGTAGTACAATCACAAATATATATCATAAAAGTAAACTTACAAACTGACATGGTTTTATATAATAAGTTAGATCTATTTTATAATTTGACGTATCATATCAAGCTACACCAATCTGTAAATTTACTTTCACAATATCTATTTGTGGATAAAATATTTTTCTTTATGAAATTGCATTACTCCTATCTTTGAATAAAGGACAATACTAGAGCCACCACTTGGGCTCTCGTTGGTTCTAGTATGTGTTTTTTTATATGTTTTTTTTAAGTTATTTTTTACATAGATTTTTTTAACACTTTTAAATATTTTTAAAAAATAAAATAAATTTAGAACATCATTAAAAAATACTTCATTAATCATAAAGTAAAAAAAATTATTAAAAAAATACTTCCTTAATCATGAAGTAAAATAAAAAATAAAAAAATCCCAACAGGAAGACTAATATTTTTTTATGATTTTTTTATTTTATTTCGTGATTAAAGAATTATTTTTTAATAATATTGTGAATTTTTTATATATTTTTTTAAATATTTAAATTTATTAAAAAAATTTATCTAAATAAAACTTAAAAAAAATATATAAAAAAACACATGCGATAGCCGAACGGTAGCATTATTATTGAATAAAAGTCTTGGGATTTGGCATAAAATGAGTAGCTAATAAGTAGCCAATTTATGTACAAAATCTTTGAGGTACGACACTACGATCACCCTAAAGAACAAAGTACTGTCACTAAATTGAAGAGTACAGTCTCTATATATAGTTCGGTGCCAGTGGGATTCCATTTCAAAATGTCTCCTTCTCGTTGCTGACTCTTTCAGTCTTTCTTTCCGCTTTCCTTGTGATAAGATAACGAAGTCCTGATAAGCCATACCGAAGACTACTTTCGAACAAAAACAAATCTGGAAACTGAAAATGAAAAACCATTGCGTTCTCTTTCGGTGATTCGCTCTGAAAACAAAGATCTTCAGGACTTTCGTCTTTCCGCCACAGTATAAAATCTCTTTCAGTCTCTGTTTTTTACCTTCACTCTTATGTTTTTCTTGTGGGTTCAGTGACTCTTTTTGTAGGCAGGTTTGTTGGTTCTTCGTTTTCTTTTTTATGCAATGGTATTGTTATCGTGACAAAGGGGTTGGAAGAGAAGGTAGCAGGTATAATTGTTGTTCCCCCCTCTCTTTTATTTCCTTTTATTATGTTCTTTTCCTTTTTCTTCATGAGCAAACTGAGGATGGGGTTGTTGTAGGTTTAAAGTTATGTTATTTATAAAGAAATTGTCTTTGGTACTTCAACAGGTTATGGTAAATGATTAACTGTAGCGTGACTGGAGCTATCACAGCATTTTTCTTCCATATTATGTGAAATGCGGCCATTTTTTTGTAATTTGCTCCATTCATAGTGATAGGAGGCCTATGGCTTCTAGTGCCTTGTAAGAAACAGTGCGGCCGTTATTCACTTTCAATGGAACATCCTATATGGCCTTTAACGAATCCCTTCCTAATGCATTACTCACAAGTATGAATGTGTCTATAAGTTAATGTAACGGGAATGGCCTAAAGGAGATCAATTGTTCTGGTATCAGTTCTGTAATTTGTCTCTCCGAAAAGGAATAGAATCCTTGCTGGTCAACACATATGGTCTAATCTTGAGAGCTTTGGTGCAAGATAGAGGCAATGAATCGCATCCAATTTTCACCACTATAATGTTGATTCCATGTTATCAAGTTTGCTCATGTTTATCATTTCTCTCATTTACATCATCCATATTTCAATCTGCAATGAGAAAATTTATGATTCTTCCAGTCTACGTATGTATTCTTCACCTGAATGGGTATATGGATATTGCATAATCATTTGACATAGTCTATTGGAGATTTTGTGACAGCTAATTGCTCTCGCAAAGGAAGAAAAAGAAAGGTCATTAGGTGTTTCAACTTTCCATTCCTATGTTTATAAGTAGTGGTTAAAGGGTTCATCAGTTTTTACACTTAATTTTTTTATTTAATCTACACATTACCATGTAGACCCAATGTCATCTGATAGAGGTCCATGTACCTAATTTGAAGCATAGTTGAAATCTTGTCATCTCATTCAATTGGAGTCGATCTTTACTTTGAGTCCTTATAGGACTTTATTTCTTTGATTGTGCAAGAATTCTATTTTAATTGGCTTAGGAGTCCAGTAATGCATCAAATTCTTGAGGGTTAGTCTATTTTAAATTATATTTAATTTCGAATTTCCCCTTTTATAAAAAAAGAAGAAGAATTTTAACAAAAAACTTGTGGTTTCTTTCCCAAAAAGAGATATCTATTTTTGTGGTCTCTCCTATCCGAAATGAGTTTTTCATTGAATTTTCCTCTACCATTTGTGAGACAGATCTTGGATATTCATCAGCATTTGGCACTGATACGAGGTAAGTTGAATAGCTTTCCCAGTGGGGTACATATATGTGCTCTGACAATCTTCATGGCGCCTGTGTACTTTGATTGCATGCTCATACCAAAAAGTCACATGATCAAAGTTGACTGCTTTTATGATACTTCAGGTGCAAGCTGGCTTTCTGTGAGTTGAGTTTTTGTCATCAACTTTTTTGATTCTCTTGGTCATACATCCTGTGCAGCTTCAAGGAAGATCCAGAACCCTAAAGTAATCGTGATTCTCTGAAATGATATAATGACGTTAAAGGTTCTATTATCTGTATCTTAGAATTAGTGAAAGTTCTTATTTTACCTGAAGTGTTCAGCAAGAAGTCTTTTCAGAACTATCGATCGCCCTACTAAAAAACCAGTGGTTGGCCAATGTAAAATCAATACCCAGGCCTTATACTTGTGAGGTTCTTCGGAACCCAACCCAACCTTTGTTACTGGGGTTAATTATAGAACCAGCTTGTTAGTTTTTTTCCCCACATCATTAAGTAAAGGGAACTTTACAGGAATCCGAAGGTTCAGCTGAAAAAAGGTGTCAAGGCATGTAACATATGAGCCATGCAGTGACCAACAAAATAATTCACCTGAGGCTTCTATGGTGGACTCTGGTTCAGCATCCATTTCAAGAAACATGAGCAGAAGAGTTATATGCGAAAAAGGTGATGTTGTAAGTAACTTGATCTGATGTCCATTTGCAGATGTATGATTATGCTGCTTAATTAAATGAGAGCTAACTGAGTTATACAATGTTTATCTTTGTTTGTTATAAATCATTTGTTTAGGTTCACAAATTGATTGAAAGGTGCTTGTGGTTGTATATGAACAAAAATGAGGTGGTGGAAACCCTTCTGTGCCTTGCAAATATTGAACCTGGCTTCACCACCTTGGGTAAGATACTATTTTATTCTCTAGAAGTCCCCCCAATTCTCACATCTCACACAAAAAATCTACTCAACCTCCTACTATTCATACAACCTCCACACTCCACATTATTTTTAATTTTTATTATTTTTTTCTTTTATTAAATATTTATTATATAAATAATGAATAAAAATTTTAAAATAATTTAAATAGAATAAACTCAAAAAAAAATTTAAAAAAAATATTAAAAATTTAAAAAATTTAAAAAAGTGTGGAGTGTGGAGTGTGGTGGAGGTTGTGTAGCAAAGCTCTTTAATTATCTATATTATATCCTTGACACTTCATCTCGCATGCTGGTCAGACTCTCCTTCAATAAGTGGGTCCAACACGTGGAATATTTAATCAAATGAGGTAGAGTGTAGAGTCAAAGTTCAAACTTAGGACCTTTGCTCTAATACTTTGTGAAACCACAACTTGTCTCAAAAGTTTAAGCTGTTGGGAATAGACAGATTTAATTATTTATATATCATTTCAGAGTTGTCCTGTGGGGTCCCCACGGGGTGGGGGGGTGGGGGAATTTTCATTTAAATGAAAATAAAAAATTAGTAGGAACATTATATTCCATTGTTGCTCAGCAGCAAATTCAATGAAATTATGCAAGTCACAGAGCACCTGTAGAATTGGAACCCATAATTACTCAATACTTTATTTTATAGTTATCTTCTTCATCCAATTGCTCTAATGTCCAAGTTTTCATTTTTCTTTAACTTAGTATGGCAGAGACTGGAAGAAGAAAATGCAGAATTTTTCAAGTCTTACTACTTAAGGGTAAAGCTGAACAAACAAATCCAATTGTTCAATGATTTACTTGAGAAGCAGTCCGATCTAATGCACAGTTCTTCACCTCAGAAGGTTCCATTGCCTTCTATGCAGAGTGGGATTCATTGCATGCCGGGTAAGTTTTGCAAAATTTCGTAGGATATTTAAGTTGTGAACAAATTTTGAAACTGTGAAACAGAAAACTGATGAGTGGGAATATACACTCTTAGCTCTTTTAGGTGCCATAATATAAAATGTCTATCTGGCTGGTCAACTTTTTGAGCTAATTACTTTCAACGGTTTTCGGCACACTTCTTTTATTTCTTGGTTTGGATCAAGATCAATATAAAACTTTATTCCAAAGGGATTAGATTTATTCCAAGTATAAATACAATTCTATAAGCACCTTTGAAATGAATACGACCTTTAATGATTGATGACATTGCTGACCATGTCGACGATGCCCAAGGATTGAAATTCTACAGTATAGCAATGCAGACTTTGATTAGAGGACAAAAGATTGGCTCCAAAAGGCTCTTTAAGAAATATTATATGGATTTTATCTTTTTTCCCCCCATGAAATTGCACTTCCTTATATACAAAATCAAATCATACGAAAAGAAACCTTTGTTATGTATTGACTATTGATTGGAAGTGAGATGGTTCCTCACTTGTTTAATGGTCTCTGTTATGTAGCTCATGTTGAAAAGCTTAACTAGTTAATTGGTACATGGATGTTTTTCATGAATCATTGTTTAGAAAATTTTTGACTTTTCGAAAGAAAACGTCATCCAATGTACTTAGAGAATGTCAGCACCAAACAAGTGTCTTCTCTGATTGTTGCGAAGTAAAAGTGCCTTGACTTGTGGGAGTTCTGGGTTTAGTTTGCCAGCTTTAAGGCCTTGCAGAAGAAAATCCAATTCCACCTGCATTTCTAGCATACCAGCCATACCAAACCTCACTTGAAAAAATGGCATATCCCTTTACAAACACAAGTCTCGTTCCCAAGGTAGGAGACAGAATAAGTGTTCACTCTCCACTCCATTCCATTTGAACCAAATTGACTCTAATTAAGAGTTAGCAGTGTTAGTCCTTTGCCATTTCTGTATCATGACTATCATTGTAATTCACTTTTTTTTTTCCCTGTAATGCAGTTAATAATCCACCTCTGGGGTATCCAATTCTGCAGCAGCCTTCAATTTCTTTTATTAGTCAATACCCAAGTTATTTTGTGGACCGTATGCCCAGCTGTCAGGCGGTACACAGAATCCCTTCACCAGGCAATTTCAACCCTACACAAGTAAATTCTGGGAAATAGTGAGAATTTTATCGCTTATCCAATTTTTTTCCTCCCTGTCATTTGTCTTTGTTGGTTGTTCAATTCGTTTTTGTTATATGCATGAGTAACTCTAAAAAAGAGCCTGTATTCAATAGACACATTCTATATTTAATATTCAACTTTTAGATCTGCTTCTGGCTCATTTATTGCGTATATTGCACAGAGACATTACAAACATATCTGAATTTTCTGATTGCATATAAAATCGAATGACATTTTCTTGTCTATAGATAAATGTTGTCCACAACCAACATTGTGCAACTACTGATTCATTTCAATTTTCTTGTCTATCAAGTCTGATTGAATAAGAACTGAGGGTCTTAAAGCAGATGTCACCTGCCATTTGCCCACATTTACTTTTAAATGAAAGAGAGAAAGGGGACACACTCAGTTACTTTTTGTGATCACTTAAAGGATGGGGCTTGATTTTGGCTTCGTGAGTTGGGATAGTTAGGTAAAAAGTAGTGGACCTTCACCTTAATTATTCTAGACTAAGACCTAGATGATGACTGATGAGTTTAGTTGAGTTCATTTAGAATTAATACTTTCTTTTGTGTTAAACTGTTTATTTTGCCAAAGCTTACTTCATGTCGATTTGGTAAAAAAAAAAAAAAAAGAGTCACTATGAAGTGGCTTGGGAGCTTTACTCCACTGGGTACATGCTTTCACTCCTGTTTCTATGTCTTCTCTCTGCCTGGAGTTATACTCTCTGTCTCAGATTTCTAAATCCTATTTATTTCTTTCATCAAATGTTGGCTGAACTCGGGAGATTGATTCTCAGGACTTGTACAGAACTTAATCGTTAAATGGAATGGTAGGAACAAGTGAGAATTATCTATGGCCTCATTTATCATATGTAATTGCTAGCTTACTGCTTTTCTCCATGTTGAAATATGGTGGCCAGCTGTGCCGCCGATACAGTACCTTCCATTCCTACTTGTTCTACCAAGTTGGAGAATCATTCATTAATGGCATCCTGTGGCCAAGTTCCCTTCACTTTATCAGCGATGGCAGGACTTGGAATGGAAACACCAGCACTTAAGGCTACAAATAATCTTCATGTGGAAAATGTAGAAGGGTTGCAACTTGGCTCTGATGGTCAAACTGGACCACCCAAGGAACTTCAATCATTAATGCAGATTTCTTGGAATTCAAGCGTCTCAGATATAGCTGCGGGGTGGCAAAACTTACAAGGTGATATGCGGCTATCTTTCTTAAAGGCTTTGCTTAATTTGAGCAATTGTTGGTCCAGGTGCAGCTAGTTGTCACGCAATTGATTAGAAGCTGGATCCTCATCTATTTTTTGACAGATGTTGGAACACCAGGCAACTTATTCTGGCGGCACCATTTTACCTTTTGATGCAGATGGGTTGCCCGAATCTGCAGAGCAAAAATCCGTGGGTAAAGTAAAGCTCGCTTGCTTTTTATGATGTTTTCTATGTTGAACCAACTAGATTACAATCTTCTTAGCGTACAAGTTTTGGAAATAAACTATGCATGAAGAACATTCTGAAGAGAGAGAGAGAGAGAGAGAGAGAGTTGGTTCACATTCAAGAAATGCGGTCAAGTTAAATATTTTTGAAGTGTGCATGTTGAGGCTGGACTGCATATATATAGGTAGGGACCCTACTGCAAATAACTGCAATGGATCAGTTCCTTTAGGGTAGGTTTGGAAATTGGATGAGACACAAAATTCTAATTTTATCTCATCATTATAATTTTTTCAAATTCTTATATAAAATATAATAAATAATTCAATTTTTTTAAATCCCAATTAAACTTTTTCAAATCTCAAAACAATAATAATATTAAAAGATAATATTTTAAAGTTTCATATAAAATAAAAAATTCTCATCTCATTATCCAAATGATCATTTAGATGCGTGGTACCCATGCAATTTAAGGGTGGATCAAGCCACAGACCTAAGCATAGTCTATCATAGTATATTATAATTCTATCAACGGTTTCCCTTGTGGCCTCATGATGTGGGGCTAGTGCACAATTTTGCACACAAGGATAAGTGTGTTGGCCAGTCAGATAAATTAAATAATTCAAGACATGTCATGCATAACATAAACATTAATAAAAGCAATCATGAATTTTAATTCCTTATGTATGAAATTTTTTATGAAATCCTTATATTTATTATGTTTACGTTTGATGGGTTTTTTATTGAGATTTCGACTCATTTTAGTTTTATTTTATATTTTTTAACTATCCAGGTGAGGATGATGAGTATGAGCAAGCAGGTCAGGCTTAGATGAAGCAGTTGATTTAGTTCCAGACTTCTTAGAATAAATTATTTTGGTGAAAGACATTTGATTCAATTATTGAATTTTTTTTTAATATTATTGGAGACATGTTTTATTAAATAATTATTTTTATTAAATAAATATTTATTTTATTAAATTATGAAATGTCTTGCTTGGCTATTTTATGAAAATACGTGACATCCCTAATCTTAGAGAAGAGGATGTAACAATGATTGATGGGTTCTTCGCCCTGAACCAGAGGAAGTCCTGCAATGTTGAATGACCAAGGTAGGGAACAAAGTGAAGGTAGAGTTGTTGATTCACTAACATGGGTAAGGAGCTGACAACGCAACGTGGGAAACTTACTCATAGTTAAAGGAAGCTTTTCCCCACCTTGCGAGTAAGGTATTTTGAGCAATGAAGAAGCTTGTGTGAAGTGGTTCGAGATGAAGGAAAGTAGGAGAAGACCTTATATAGTTCCCGTGGGTTTTGTTCTTTATTGAGTCAATTAACTTATGTTAACTAGTTACTTTATGTTTACTTGTTCAATAGACTTGTCTTAATGGGTCTTTATGTTACTTATTAAGTAGATTGTCATAGTCAGTCGAGAAGGTTGTTCGTTAGTGACCCGGTCTTATAAAGTTAGACTTCTTGTTGATTTGCTTTGTTACTAAAGTTGGGCCATGACCATTTTACTTATTTGCTTATATTAGCCTGTGGCCATAGAAATAGGGATGTAGTAAAGGGACTCTGACAACATATTATTGTTGGGGAATATTGTAAAGGCATGTGGAAAGTGAAAAAGTATTAGTTCTACCAATCATTACACCTAGAGGGGGGTGAATCGGTGTAATCCAA
Organism: Juglans regia; assembly: GCF_001411555.2. Classification (NCBI taxonomy): domain Eukaryota; kingdom Viridiplantae; phylum Streptophyta; class Magnoliopsida; order Fagales; family Juglandaceae; genus Juglans; species Juglans regia. The sequence continues at coordinate 1,236,761 of NC_049916.1, forward strand.
TTTTGATGGTCTTTTAAAAAATAGAGACAAACAAATAGTTAATCAATTAACACAAACAATCATCACAATGATTTTGATCACGAAGTGGAAACTCATTTGAAGAACTTCTTCAAATTCTAAAACCACTCTGGGTATAAGGCACCACCTAAAATCTACAATAGAAAAAGTTTATTATAACCAATTTAGAGACACTCACAAAACCTTTGTAGTTCCTAAACTTGGTTTGCAACATCACGAGTGACCTACTCAATCTCTACACGCATGTAGTGTTGGAACTTCGACCTTCTATAGCTTCGCACGAAAACCTCTCGATCTCTGCATCAACAGCAGCTTCGGAAACCTTCTGGACAATCAACACGTCCACTTCAATGGACTTTGATGGTGTTTTATTTTGAGTGTAAAATGGTAGAGGTATAATTTCCAAGAGATATGCAACTTGAATGTGGGGAGAAAAACTCTCTCAAGTGCTCTTGGAAAGATGTTATGTTTTTGCTCTGATTTCTCCACACCAAGGAAAGACCAAAAGGTTTTCTTTTATACAAACAAGGAAAGAGGTGCTCAAACCTAAGAGAATTAGGTTTCCAAAACATTGGCTCGAGCGAAGTGTCAAGCGAACTTAATTTCGCTCAAGCCAAGTCAAGCAAACTCTTTGACTTGAATGTAGCTTGAGCAAAGTGTTGAACCATGTCCAGCGAACTCTTTGACTTGAAGTTCGCTGGAGCGAAGTGTCGTGCCGAGTCAAGCGAATTCTCGAACTTCAATGTAGCTCGAGCGAAGTGTCGAGCCATGTCGAGCGAAGTCTCTGACTTGAAGTTCGCTCGAGCGAAATGTCAAGCCACTTCGAGCGAAGTCTTTGACTTGAAGTTCGCTCAAGCGAAATGTCGAGCCACTTCGAGCGAACTCTCTGACTTGAGTTGGCCCTCCCTTTTTCACTTTGACACACTTCACACTTGTTACAACACAAGTTTACACAGTTTTTCACAAGAATATGCCAATCAACTAATTTTTCCCTCAACAATCTCCGCCTTTGGCATTTCTGTGACAGAACCTCTAACCTATACATAGGACCTAATCCTGACACACCTCAAACATGATTCCCATTATTCAGGCATATAGTCTTGAACACGTTGAGATATTTCTGCAAACACTTAGCAAACGGTTAAACGTACCAACAACAATATGCAAGAAATAATCTCATAAGCAAAAACAATGTTTGTAGCACAGTTTTTATAAAAGACTTTTCATTAAGAAATAAATCAGACATTGAGTTCAATTAGACAAACAATAGCAGCACGAGCAGCATGTGATACAAAAACAAAAGCTGCTCCCCCACAAAACAAAACAAAAGTTGCTCCCCCACAGAACAAAACAAAAGCTGCCCCTACAGCTTTCTTGCTACTCCCCCTACATCTATACCACTCCCCCTGAATATATACTACTCCCCCTTTTTGTCACAACAAGCCAATGGTCTCAATTATATCCATCACTCTGACTGACTGCCATCATCCTCATTACGGATGAGCTCCTCAATGTTGTCGAGGCGTTAGGTGACATTCTATCGGAGGCCATCAAAACTAGCCTGAAGACGGACCATATAATCCAACAGCATCTGTAGACTAGGCTCGGTCGATGGAGTCGGGCCTGGAGATGCCGAGGAGGATGGTGCGGAGCTCGAAGGCCGAGAGCTCGTCGGCTGAGATGCTGGAGCCGGTGTTGGAGGAGGCTCAATATTTAAAGGTTGATGGGCAAGGTGAGCACAACTGAGCTGCATGGTCTTACGACCAATAGGAGCCTTGAGAGAAATCCTTAGCTCATGAGGAATAAAGGGGATGGAGTGGGCCATGGCAATCCGGGTAATAAGACAAGGGAATGGAAGTACAGTTCGGACATTGTTTGACCGGAATGTCTCAATAATGACCTGGCAAAGATGACTCCCTAAATCAATGGAGACGTCATTGATCAAGGCATAAAGAAGAAGTGCCTGATCATACTCGAGATCCCTATGATGAGCAGACGGGCAGAGATTAGTCAGGACAATCCGATTAAGAAGAAGGTGGTTAGATGGAAACTGAACCGTGTGCAAATGTACCCTACCATTCCAGGTACTTGGTCTCCCAGTCAAGCATTCAGCAATGACTGGCATATGAGGACCAGGAGTGGTCAGATATGGATAGACTGGGTCGGATACCAGAGGAGCATTTAACAAGTCTGCCCCTTCCATCCTTATCTTCTCTAGTCTAGTGTTGCCAGTCGCCACACATCCATCTTAACAAGTTGATCTCAACTACAATCATTTTAAAGAAGTTTTTCTTGATTGCCAAACAGTCTGAACCATACAGTATAGTTGGGCCTTAAAACAATTCTAAAAAGTTTTCCCATTTGCTTTGTGGGTATCCTACAATCATACAGTATCCCAGATGCATTTCTCAACTTCATGCAGCTTGCCCAAATTATAAGGGAAAAATCCTCTTCAATCTCCCTAGCGTTGTGTAATAAATCAACCAAGATACCCAAAAGGACCACTTTGTTACTTATGGACAATAATGGACACATTTCATATTAACTAGACACAACACCTTAAAACTACTCAAATGCGTATAAACTTCCTTATGAATAATAGCTAAACAAAAGGCATAAAACATGCAAGTATCACAAATCTGAAGATTTAGTAATCATTGATTGATTATATTAAAAGGGGGACAGGCCATTTTATGATGTGTGTCTTCCATAATTGCGATTTGCGATCATGAATCAGGGAGAATAATAATGAAAAATGATAGTAAGTGAAAACTAGGCGGGATGGAAGAGGCAGTACTTATTTAAGGGAGTGAGAATATTAGTCTGATTAACAGTACTCTTTCACATTTGTCCACCTACAGTATGTCTCTATTTCCCCTTCCTGCAAGTGTAACCAACCGCCTTGAGAAGTTTTAGAGAGATTTTGTTTAAGGGGTGGCATGAGAGAGGAGTTGAAATTCCATCTTGTGAATTGCCCCAATGTGTTCTCTAATCTCCAAGGGCAGGTTAGGAATCAGAAAATTGATTACATCCAACCATTCAATTGTGCCCTTCTAGGAAGTTGCTATGGCGATATCTCAATGAAAGAGATGGCCCATAGAGAAAGGTTAATGAGGTAAATGAGTCTTATGGGATTGTATTATGGAGAAATATTTGGAGTTGGGGGGAGTAGTTTTCATGACATGTTATATATGAGGCAGGCAATAGATCCAAAATAAAATTATGGCCTGATGTGTGGTGCAGGGACTAGCCTTTCAAAAAATGGTTTTTCTGGATATATTCCCATTTATCTAGCTAAGGATGCATTAGTACAGACCATTTTACAATTTTGAAATGGATCACCTCAATGGGTAGTGGACTTTATCAAAGCAGCACAGGATTTAGAAATCTATCTTTTTAACCCAATCACCTCAATAAGTATAGTTTTATATATTTGAGCCAGTCGAATTTTGAACTATAGAGGAAGAGTGTTCAAGAAAAAATGAATTGGTTTTTCACTACAATAATATAGAATATTTATGCTCTTAGTTTCAGTTTTCGTTGTGGTTTTTTTTAGTTGTGGTGTTTTCTATTCTGTTGGTAGTAATTCGTTAATGGCTTTTCATTTATGAGGAGATTAGCGTATCACTGAAACATTAGGGTTGTTTCATTTGTGGGTTGGTTTAGATGGGAGGTTGTGCAATGAGGTTTTCATTGATCAGAAGCTTTTTGAGATTAGAAAGGAGATCGCAAGGTGGTGGAGGATTATAGAGAGTAGTCACCGTGTAATGAAATACATTTCTGTAGATTTTGAATCACTGGGTTGGCCGGATTCTATGGTGAAGGAATGTGCAGTAACATTGGGCTCTCATGAGTTTTTGAGAACTCGTAGAAAAGGAGACACTATGTTAATAGTGAGGAAGGGACGTAATCACAATGGTAGTTTTATCTCCCTCTCTGAATTTGGTCATGATAAGAGGAGAGGTTTGCTTGTGATTCCGGAAGGGAGGAAGGGGGAGGGGTGGAGGAACTTTGGAGATACTTTAATGGAGCTTTTCTCATCCTCTGTTTTGAGCACGAGAACATCCTAAGTAGTTGTAAAGAAGAACAAAGGGGATGGTGGTGCTACATCGGCATGGACAGGAGGTGCAAGGTCGTACGGTGAGGTGCTGAAGAAGGTAATGCCTCGTGCTGTGAGAGACGTGGTGCCAGGCGCAATCAGTTCAGAGGGTGTGCAGAGGTATGGTGGAGAAGACAGCAGACTGTTGGGGTTAAATGAGGAATGTGTTCTCAAGATGTTAATTGGCTTGGAGGAAAAAGTGGGCATCGTGTTAGAAGAAATCAATTTCTTAAAACGGTCCGTTAAGGGCAAGGCTGAACTGAAGGATGATATGGGCTGAAAGAGTGGGCCTTGTCCCACGGGGATTGTGTTGGGCCATGGAATGGGTCAGGCCTCAGGCCCAAAGAAGGCCTGGAGGGCAGTGGCAAAAAAGGTATCGGGTCAGGCTTTAGGGTCTGAGATATCGGGCCAACAACTGCGTCAAGCTCCTCCGGCACCGATAAGCACCGTACCGGCAACCCAACTGGCACAGAAACTGCAGATGACCTCAGTCGATCATCCTAGTGAGCCGGTAAAGGTGTTACGACGGGAAGATTTAGAGGAGGGGGAGATTTCAGTGGAGCCGTTAATGCAGGAGAGTTTGAGAAATACTTTCGCGTCCTCGGCCCTAGGGATGTTGGTGGAGAATAGGCATTCTGAGCCGTGTGTGGTGGTCCAAGGCTTTGAGGCTGTGCAGGTGCAGTCTATTTCGCTGGAAGTAGGATTTCATTTCGGGGTGAGGCTGTGCAGGTGTAGTCCGACTATTCTTTTGGTTCCACACCAATGGAGTTGAGTGTTTTTGGTGGGATAATTTCTGGGGATGGTATTCCTCTTCAAAATATGGCTTCAAGTGGTGAATCAAATAGTTTGGGTGGCTCGGAACTACTGTTGATTCCCAATAACAGCGTTGGTGAGGAGGGTGCTCTTACTCCTCTGTGTACGCTCCCTTCCAGTTCAGATTATGGGAATTGCTCGTCGAATTGGATTTTTAAAAAGGTAGAGGAGTTACAAAATATCCTTGGGGTCTCTTTTGGAGGTTATGAGGATCAATTTATGGCACTTCTTGTGGCTATTGAAGCTAGTCGTTCGAAATCAGCTACAAAACAAGACAGGGAACTTAAACGTTTAACATGCTCCATCAATTATGATATTAAGGATAGGAGTAGCAGAAGGGTTAGACCGAAAGGGAGGAGAAAGTTAAGTTTTAATGTAGTCTAAGATTGTATTATGGAATGTACGGGGTCTCAATGATAGCAATAAACGTCTTCGTATCAAAGCTTTATTGAGGTTGTGGAAAGGTGATGTGATATGTTTGCAAGAAACAAAGTTGAGTTTGATTGATTGAAGATTTGTGTGTAATATATGGGGATGTTCGTTTGTGGGTTGGTCCTATTTGGCCTCTCAGGGAGCATCAGGTGGAGTGTTATTAATGTGGGATAAAAGAGTGGTTGAGGCAATTGAGGAGTGTGTTGGTGAGTTTTCGATTTCGGTGTTATTCAAAAATGTGAGCGATGGGTGGGATTGGGCTTTTGCAGGGACTTATGGTCCCAACATAGATAGAGATAGGCGAAGGTTGTGGGAGGAGTTGGCGGTAATATACACTTTATGGGATGTGCCGTGGTGTATGGGGGGTGATTTTAACATTACTCGTTTTTCTAGTGAACGATCGGGGCATCATCGGCATACACTGACCATGGCTGAATTTTCTGAGTTCATTTTTTATATGGACCTTATGGACCTTCCCTTGGTGGGTAGTGAGTACACATGGTCTAACAGCCGTGCTTGGTCGAAGTTGGATAGATTCCTTATCTCGCCGTTATGGGAAGCCTATCCAGAAGTAAGTCAGAAAAGGTTAGCTCAAGTTAGCTCAGACCATTTTCCCATTCTCTTAGATTGTGGGGGCATTCATGAGGGTCGCTGGTACTTCAAGTTTGAGAATATGTGGCTTAAAGTGACCGGGTTTGTAGAGTTGGTGAGTACTTGGTGGGCATCGTACCAGTTTAGTGGTACTCCTAGTTTCATTCTTCAAGTAAGCTGAAGGCACTAAAACAAGATCTGAAGAAGTGGAACTTGAAAGTTTTTGGTCACACTGACAATCAAAAGTCCACTTTGTTGGAGGAATTGCAGGAGTTAGAGGGTAAGGAATTATTGGGAGGGGCCTCTAAAGAGGAGTTATTGAGGAAAGCCACGGTTGTGGCAGAGTTGGAAAGGGTTTCGTTGTCAAATGAGACATCATGGCGCCAAAAATCCAGAACCCTTTGGTTAAAAGAAGTTGATAGGTGTACGAAGTTCTTTAACCAAGTGGCTAATTCTCGTCGACGTAATAATGCGATCGAGTCGCTTCATTCAGGTACTCAGGTGCTATCCTCTTCCGATGAACTAGAAAGTCTTATTGCACATTATTATGAGACTCTTCTTACCGAATCGGTAACTTGGAGGCCGAAGCTTGATGACTTATCGTTTGAGGAAATTGATCCGCAACTTGTTAGTGTCTTGTAGAGACCTTTTGATGAAGATGAGATTTTCAAGGTCATCTCTTGTATGGCTAAGGACAAAGCGCTGGGTCCGGATGGTTTCTCAATGGGTTTCTTCCAAACTTGTTGGGATGTGTTGAAAGGTGATGTCTTGCGGGTGTTCAGTGAATTTCACACTTTTCAAAAGTTTGAAAAATCACTTAACGCGAATTTTATTGCGCTCATTCCCAAGAAACATGGGGCTTCGAGTATTGAAGATTTTTGTCCAATAAGTTTGGTTAGTAGTGTCTATAAGATTATTTCAAAAGTTCTTGCTAACCAGCTTAGTCCAATTTTGAAAAATATTATTTCAAAGCCTCATAATGTTTTTATTCGAGGGAGACATATACTTGATTCGGTGCTCATTTCAAATGAGAGCCTAGATGCTAGATTGCGGGAGGGAAGCCCAGGTATTCTTTGTAAGCTAGACATGGAGAAGACTTATGATCATCTGAACTGGGAATTCCTCTTGTATTTGCTTAAGAGGTGTGGTTTTGGAGATAGGTGGATTTCTTGGATGCGTCATTGTATTTCAACGGCCCGTTATTCAGTGCTAGTTAACGGCACTCCTGCTGGTTGTTTTGATAGTTCGAGGGGTTTGCGACAGGGCGATCCGTTATCTCCTCTTCTTTTTGTCATTGTTATGGAGGCGTTGAGTAGGATGGTGCAGGCTACTGTTGGTGAGGGTTTTTTATCTGGTTTTCAGGTGGGAAATGGCTCTGGTAGCCCGTGTATCATTTCACATCTCCTTTTCGCAGATGACACTCTGATTTTCTGTGATGCGGATAGGAATCAGGTCCAAACTTTACGTGCATTATTATTTTGTTTTGAAGCAGTGTCAGGGCTTAAGGTGAACCTTGGCAAATCTGAGATGGTTCCGGTGGGTGTCGTTCCTAATATTCGCAGTCTAGCAAGTCTTATGGATTGCAGAGTGTCATCTTTCCCAATGAAATATTTGGACCTTCCGTTAGGTGCAACTTTTAAGAGTAGAGCAATATGGGATGGGGTGGTAGAGAAGATAGAGGAAAGGTTGGTTGGATGGAAAATGGTATATTTATCGAAAGGGGGTCGTCTCACTCTTATTAAGAGCACCCTCATTAACCTTCCAACTTATTTTTTATCTCTCTTTCCTATGCCTGCAGGGGTGGTGAATAGGATTGAGAAACTTTTTAAGGCTTTTTTTATGGGGAGGCATAGGGGAGGAGAAGAAATTTCGTTTGGTTAATTGGAAGACAGTATGTGCCCCAGTTGTGTATGGGGGGTTGAGTGTTTGTAATTTGAGAAATTTTAATAAAGCGTTAATGGGGAAATGGCTTTGGAGATATCATTTGGAAGGGGGATCTTTGTGGAAGGAAACTATAGATGCTAGATATGGTGTTGCGTGGGGTGGTTGGTGTTCCAAAGAAGTGAGAGGGGGGCATGGAGTGGGGCTATGGAAGTTTATAAGGAAGGGGTGGACAAGCTTTGTAAATCTTATTCGCTTTGTCGCAGGTGAGGGCAACCGAATTAGTTTTTGGCGGGATGTGTGGTGTGGAGATCATGTATTGGAAAGGGTGTTTCGGGCTTTATATCGTATTGTACTTAATAAGGAGGCTTCAGTGGTGGATGTGCGGTTATTGGCTCATGGTTCGCATCAGTGGAATATTCAGTTTAATAGGAATATTCATGATTGGAAATTATCTATGATTTCATATTTTTTCAGTTTGTTACACTCCTTAGGGACTACTATGGCACAACATGATAGCTTAGATGGAGGTTTCAGGATCAAAAGAAATGCACAGTAAAGGTGTATTATAAACTCTTGATTACACAAGATCACACTCCATTCCCTTGGAAGAACATTTGGAGGTCTCGAGTGCCCTCTAGAGTTGCTTTCTTTGTTTGGAATGCCGCCCTTGGGAAGATCTTGACCACGGACAACTTGAGGAAGAGAGGATGTAGTGTTAGATTGGTGCTACATGTGTAAAAAGAATGGAGAATCGGTAGATCATCTTTTACTACATTGTGATGTAGCAAGGGGGTTAAGGGAAGAGATTTTTCGAAGGGTTGATGTGGCTTGGGTAATGCCTATGAGGGTGGTGGATTTGATGGGTTGTTGGAGAAAATTGCAGGGTAGTCATCAAGTGGCAGCAATTTGGAGAATGATTTCGTTGTGTATCATGTGGTGTATTTGGAAGGAAATGAATGCGTGCTGTTTTGAAGACAAGGAACGAACAATGGAGCTGAAGAATTTTTTTCTATATACTTTATTGCTTTGGTTTTCAGCTATTGTATTAAATGGGGATGATATTCATGAATTCTTATCCTTAGTTCATCGCTCTTAGAATGTATTTATGTGTTCTATTGCATACTTCCTGTGTACTTGGTACTTGCCTATTTCATTCACATCAATAAAGTTTATCTCTTACTTATAAAAACAAAAAAACTGTATTATGCTGGAGTGAGATAGGATGGGGAAGACATGGTGCAATGGACCACGTCCAAAAAGAGGGGTGTTCAGAGTTTAAGTTGTACCATAATACATTGATCCCTCACGAGAGTACTAGCTTACCATGGAAATTCATCCGGAGGAGTAAGGCCCACCAAGAGTGGCTTTCTTTGGATGGTGTAACTAGAAAAGATCCTTACTTTGAAATGACAAATTTATTTAGACAAAAGCACGTCACCCCGCGATGCATATTGTTACGATCCTAAGGGTTAAGTATTTAACAAAATCAGTATCCAGCAGTCTTATAACTTTTGGATCAACGGTTAGACCTTTAACAATCAGAGTAGGGACCACGTCATGAGTTTCATCTATACACTCATATGTCCAGCGCTCAACACCACGAAATTTGAAATAATGGATAAACATTGAACACCACTGAGAATTGTATCACACAACAAATAAATAATTCATTTAATACTGAATTACAGCCAACATGAAGTAAGCCCACGAAATGTAGCAAATAATAAACCCGCCGCCTTTTCTTCACGGTTTATTTTCCCACAAACCATTGAAAACACAATGAAGAAAACTTTAAGAAAGTACAGAAAACTGAACTAGGGAAGCATTAAAGGTGATAATTCACAAATTGAATTCACTTGGAGAACTCAAAATTTCAAGTCAGCGAAAAGTTGGCCGTGGATCTACAGGGGCAGAGGAATCAGAGTAAAGTTCAATTTCCAGTAACACCATTTGAAATCTTAACCATTCAGTATTTTGCAAAATGAAACCCTAGATTCTGTGATTTTCACGGACAGCAGAAATATTTGTAAGCAAAATTTATTGCTTTCTGAAGGAAAATGGAAAAATGGAGAATAGAGTAAATACCCATTAGAGAAAGGTCTCCGACTTGAAGCGATTTAGAATCCAAGAAGACCATCCTTGTGTAGAGTCCCCTATTTGTCAAAACCGCCCAAGAACATCAGAGGAATTATCGGATGCCCATGTAACTTTAAATAAATATAATAATAATAATAATAATAATAATAATAATAATAATAATAATAATAGAAGAAAAGTAAGTATGGGTTTGGTTTTTTTTTTTGTTAACCCTCATACACTTTATTTTGTAAGGAGTTGGAACCTAAATGTTTAACTATGGTTAAATTTTAACTGTTGGGTTGAGTTTGCAATGTGCTAGAAATGTTGAAGCAATGTAGCTAAATTTTGCAAGTTTAGAAAGAGATAAAAGATAAATACATGAGTTTATAATGTATTTATTTTTGTTTATGTGAATTTGTTTAACAACAACGCGTTATCTAATTTATGTATCTATATCTTTTTTTTTAGACTAAGTGTTAGAACAAAAATTATAAAAATAACATTTATCTCGTTTGGTTATGCAGTTAAGATAAAATAAGATAAAATATTTTGTTAGAAATTAAATAAAATATTGTTATAATATAAATTTTTTATATTATTTTTATTTTGAGATTTGAAAAAGTTGAATTGTTTCTTATATTTTGTGTGGAAGTTTGAGAAAGTTATAATGATTATATTAGATGAGATGAGATGAGATATTTTGTTCGTAAAAGTTTTCATTTCCCCACTAAGAAAAGTTTTATGCAGATAATTTATCATCACACATTTTGGTGTGCAATCCCCCCAACCCCCTCCCAATAAAAAAAGGATAATTCCAACTACACAATATTAAAATGAAATTGTGAGGTGGCTAACCTATTGGTCTCTCATTTTTTAAGTTGTGTAGATACATACTCATTCTCATAATGTAACTAACCACTAACCTACCTCAAGGAAAGCATAATTTGAAGCCACAATCCCCTTCAGTTGGAGATCCGCAACGGTTCATATATGGCATTGAATTTGTAGAAAGTGATGCATATTTTAATGAACAATGAACTCAACAAAATAAGGATGTTCTATAATTTGTCAAGATATAATGTATGAGTCCAGGCTACTAGGTCATCTAAAAATTTATCGTTTAACTAATCCTCTTGGCGTGGCAGTGTCACGTGGTTTATTGTAAAAGCAAAACAAACACTAAAAGGCGTCCAAAAACATAAAATGAAAAATAAAACCCTAAGAACCTCCTCGGTACCCCTTCTATTTTAAATCTCCCGACCATTGAGTAATCAACCAATTGGAGTGGATTTCAATCTTTTTTTTTGTTTTGTTTTTATGATAAACCATATGGCAGTGTCATTTGAGCGGTAAACTCCAGATGACTGGATATAATTTCTGATAGAGAAGTGATATAGTCACAAATATATATCATAAAAGTAAACTTACAAACTGATATGGTTTCATATGATACGTTAAATATACTTTATAATTTAACATACCATATCAAGCAATGCTAGTCTGTAAATTTAATTTCGCAATATATTACTTTTTTTTTTTTTGAAATAGAAATTGCATTACTCCAATCTTTAATTAAAGAGTTTTGCTACATAACATCTATCACACTCAACATTTTTTTAAATTTTTAAATTTTTTTTGAGTTTATTTTTTTAAAATTATTTCAAATTTTCTATTAATTATTCATATAATAAATATTTGATAAAAGAAAAAAAATTAAAAATTAAAAAAATATAAAATGTATAGTGTGAAGAAGTTGTGAAGATTTATAATTAATTAAAAGTCTTGGGATTTGGTATAAAATCAGTAGTTAATAAGTAGCCAATTTATGTACAAAATCTTTGATGTACGATTCTATGATCACCCTAGAGAGCAAAGTACAGTCGCTAAATAGAAGAGTACAGTCTCTATATATGGTTCGGTGCAGTGGGATTCCATTTCAAAAGGTCTCCTTCTCGTTGCTGGCTCTTTCTTTCCACTTCCCTTGTGATAAGATAACGAAGTCCTGATAAGCCATACCGAAGACTACTTTTGAACAAAAACAAATCTGAAAACTGAAAATGAAAAACCATTGCGTTCTCTTTCGGTGATTCGCTCTGAAAACAAAGACCTTCAGAACTTTCGCCTTTCCGCCAAAGTATGAAATCTCTTTTACCCTGGAACTCTGTTTTTTTCCTTCACTTTTATGTTTTTGTCTGTGGGTTCAGTGACTCTTTTTGTAGCAGGTATGAGTGTTGTTCACCCACCACCCCACAACCCCCCCTCTTTTATTTCCTTTTATTATGTTCTTTTCCTTTTTCTTCATGAGCAAACTGAGGATGGGGTTGTTGTAGGTTTAAAGTTATGTTATTTATAAAGAAATTGTCTTTGGTACTTTAAATGTACCTAATTTAAGGCATAGTTGAAATCTTGTCATCTCATTTAATTGGGAGTCGATCTTTACTTTGAGTCCTTATAGGAGTTTATTTCTTTGATTGTGCAAGAATTCTATTTTATTTGGTTTAGGAGTCCAGCAATGCATCAAATTCTTGGGGGTTAGTCTATTTTAAATTATATTTAATTTCGAATTTCCCCTTTTATTAAAAAGAGAAGTATTTTAACAAAAAACTTGTGGTTTCTTTCCCATAAAGAGATCTATTTTTGTGATCTCTCCTATCCGAAAGGAGTTTTTCATTGAATTTTCCTCTACATTTGTGAGACAGATCTTGGATATTCATCGGCATTTGGCACTGATACTAGGTAAGTTGAATAGCTTTCTCAGTGGGGAACATATCTGAAAATCTTCATGGCGCCTGTATACTTTGATTGCATGTTCATACCAAAAAGTCACATAATCAAAGTTGACTGCTTTTATGATACTTCATGTGCAAGCTGGCTTTCTGTGAGTTGAGTTTTTGTCATCAACTTTTTTGGTTCTCTTGGTCGTACATCCTGTGCAGCTTCAAGGAAGATCCAGAACCCTAAAATAATCGTGATTCTCTGAAATGATATAATGACGTTAAAGGTTCTATTATCTGTATCTTAGAATTAGTGAAAGTTCTTATTTTACCTGAAGTGTTCAGCAAGAAGTCTTTTTAGAACTATCGATCGCCCTACTAAAAAACCAGTGGTTGGCCAATGTAAAATCAATACCCAGGCCTTATACTTGTGAGGTTCTTCGGAACCCAACCCAAGCTTTGTTACTGGGGGTAATTATAGAACCAGCTTGTTAGTTTTTTTCCCCACATCATTAAGTAAAAGGAACTTTACAGGAATCCGAAGGTTCAGCTGAAAAAAGGTGTCAAGGCATGTAACATATGAGCCATGCAGTGACCAACAAAATAATTCACCTGAGGCTTCTATGGTGGACTCTGGTTCAGCATCCATTTCAAGAAACATGAGCAGAAGAGTTATATGCGAAGAAATTGATTTCGTAAGTAACATGATCTGATGTCCATTTGCAGCTGTATGATTATGCTGCTTAATTAAATGAGAGTTAACTGAATTAAATCATTTGTTTAGGTTTGCGGCTTTATTCAAAGGTGCTTGCAGTTGTATATGAACAAAAATGAGGTGGTGGAAACCCTTCTGTGCGTTGCAAATATTGAACCTGGCTTCACTACCTTGGGTAAGATACTATTTTATTCTCTAGAAGTTCCCCCATTCTCACATCGTTTCCCATTGTGAAACAGCCATTTGCCCCAAAAGTTAAAAATTGATGGAAAGAAGTAGATTTAATTATCTACATTATATCCTTGACACTCCCCCTCACATGTGGGTCAGACTCTCCTTCAATAAGTAGGTCCAACACGTGGAATATTTAATCAAATGAGGTAGAGTGTAGAGTCAAAGTTCGAACTTAGGACCTTTGCTCTAATACCCTATGAAACCACAAGTAATCCCAAAAGTTCAAGTTGTTGGGAATAGACAGATTTAATTATTTATATATCATTTGAGAGCTGTCCTGTGGGGTCCCCACGGGGTGGGGGGGTGGGGGAATTTTCATTTAAATGAAAATAAAAAATTAGTAGGAACATTATATTCCATTGTTGCTCAGCAGCAAATTCAATGAAATTATGCAAGTCACAGAGCACCTGTAGAATTGGAACCCATAATTACTCAATACTTTATTTTATAGTTATCTTCTTCATCCAATTGCTCTAATGTCCAAGTTTTCATTTTTCTTTAACTTAGTATGGCAGAGGCTTGAAGAAGAAAATGCAGAATTTTTCAAGTCTTACTACGTAAGGGTAAAGCTGAACAAACAAATCCAATTGCTCAATGATTTACTCGAGAAGCAGTCCGAACTAATGAACAGTTCTTCACCTCAGAAGGTTCCATTGCCTTCTATGCAGAGTGGGATTCATTGCATGCCGGGTAAGTTTTCCTGCAAAATTTCGTAGGATATTTAAGCCTTTAAGCCGTGAACAAATTTGAAACTGTAAAACCGAAAACTGATGAGTGGGAATATACTCTCTTAGCTCTTTTAGGTGCCATAATATAAAATGTCTATCTGGCTGGTCAACTTTTTGTGCTAATTACTTTCAATGGTTTTCGGCACACTTCTTTTATTTCTTGGTTTGGATCAAGATCAATATAAAACTTTATTCGAAAGGGATTAGATTTATTCCTAGTATAAATACAATTCTATAAGCACCTTTGAAATGAATACGACCTTTAATGATTGATGACATTGCTGACCATGTCGACCATGCCCAAGGATTGAAATTCTACAGTATAGCAATGCAGACTTTGATTAGAGGACAAAAGATTGGCCCCAAAAGGCTCTTTAAGAAATATCATATGGATTTTATCTTTTTTCCCCCCGTGAAATTGCACTTCCTTATATTCGAAATCAAATCATACGAAAAGGAACCTTTGTTATGTATTGACTATTGACTGGAAGTGAGATGATTCCTCACTTGTTTAATGGTCTTTGTTATGTAGCTCATGTTGAAAAGTTTAACTAGTTAATTGGTACATGGATGTTTTTCATGAATCATTGTTTAGAAAATTTTCGACTTTTCGAAGGAGAATGTCTTCCAATGTACTTGGAGAATGTAATCACCAAACAAGTGTCTTCTCTGATTGTTTCGAAGTAAAAGTGCCCTTCACTTGTGGGACTTCTGGGTTTAGTTGCCAGCTTTGAGGCATTGCAGAAGAAAATCCAATTCCACCTGCATTTCTAGCATACCAACTATACCAAACCTCACTTGAAAAAATGGCATATCCCTTTACAAACACAAGTCTCGTTCCCAATGTAGGAGTCAGTATAGGTGTTCACTCTCCATTCCATTCCATGTGAACCAAATTGATTCTAATTAAGAGTTAGCAGTGTTAGTCCTTTGCCATTTCTGTATCATGACTATCATTGTAATTCACTCTTTTTTTCCCCTGTAATGCAGTTAATAATCCACCTCTGGGGTATCCAATTCTGCAGCAGCCTTCAATTCCATTTATGAGTCAATCCCCAAGTTATTTTGTGGACCGTATGCCCAGCTGTCAGGCAGTACAAACGATCCCTTCACCAGGCAATTTCAACCCTACACAAATAAATTCTTGGGCATAGTGAGAATTTTAACCCTTATCCAATTTTTTTTCCTCCCTGTCATTTGTCTTTGTTGGTTGTTCAATACGTTTTTGCTATATGCATGAGTAACTCTAAAAGGGAGCCTGTATTCAATATACACATTCTATATTTAATGTTCAACTTTTAGATCTGCTTCTGGCTCATTTATTGCATATATTGCACAGAGACACTACGAAAATATCTGAATTTTCTGATTGCATATAAGATTGAATGACATTATCTTGTCTATTGATAAATGTTGTCCACAACCAACATTGTGCAACTACTGATTCATTTCAATTTTCTTGTCTATCAAGTCTGGTTGAATAAGAACTGAGGGTTTCAACATACTCTTTTAAATGAGAGAAAGAAAGGGGACACACAGTTACTTTTTGTGATCACTTAAATGAGTAAGACCATGCAGTAGGAGAAAGGGATGGGGCTTGATTTTGGTTTCGTGAGTTGGGATTAGTTAGGTAAAAAAGTAGTGGACCTTCACGTTAATTAATATTCTAGACTAAAGAGTGGTTTGGATTTAGAGATGAGTTGAGATGAGTTGAGATGGTTTGTGAATAGTATAATAAATTGAATTATTTATTATATTTTGTGTGGAAATTTGGGAAAGTTATTTTGAAATTTGAAAAAGTTGAATTGTTTATTATATTTTGTGTGGGAATTTGAGAAAATTGTAATGATGAGATTAGATGAGTTGAGGTGAGTTGAGATGGGTTACGAATACAAACGAAGCTAAGACATAGATGATGACTGATGAGTTAAGTTGAGTTCATTTAGAATTAAAACTTTCTTTTGTGTGTTGAACTGTTTATTTTGCCAAAGCTCACTTTATGTTGATTCCAAAAAAAAAAAAAAAAGTCACTATAAAGTGGCATGCGAGCTTTACTCTCTGTCTCTCTTCCTGGAGTTATACTGTGTCTCAAATTTCTTAATGCATACCTATTTATTTCTTTCATCAAATGTTGGCTGAACGCGAGAGATTGATTCTAGGACTTGTGCAGAACTTAATTGTTAAATGGCATGGTAGGAACAAGTGAGAATTATCTATGGACTCATTTATCATATGTACTTGCTAGCTTACTGCTTTTCTCCCTGTTGAAATATGGTGGCCAGCTGTGCTGCCGATACAGTACCTTCCATTCCTACTTGTTCTTCCATGTTGGAGAATCATTCAAGTTCTGCATTAATGGCATCCTGTGGCCAAGTTCCCTTCACTTTATCAGCGATGGCAGGACTTGGAATGGAAACACCAGCACTTAACGCTACAAATAATCTTCATGTGGAAAATGTAGAAGGGTTGCAACTTGGCTCTGATGGTCAAACTGGACCACCCAAGGAACTTCAATCATTAATGCAGATTTCTTGGAATTCAAGCGTCTCAGATATAGCTGCGGGGTGGCAAAACTTACAAGGTGATATGCGGCTATCTTTCTTAAAAGCTTTGCTTAATTTGAGCAATTGTTGGTCCAGTTGCAGCTAGTTGTCACACAATTGATTATCTATCACCTTTGAGTTATGATTCCAAACTTGCACAAGTTGGTGGTTTGGCACTTGACTAATAGTTGGTTCATGAGTCTAAATTAGTAAGAAACTCGTAGTTTCTTGGATATAATAAAATATGAGTGTTTGTGAAAGCGAAAGTGCATTTCACTCCAAAAGAGAAAAGTGGAGCTGTGTCCAAATACAGTTGTGAAATCACATTTATTTAAGGAATGTAGGGAACATGTTTTTGTACCATCATGGTTTGATGAAAAGCTTTCATTTTAATGGTTTACCCATGTACAGTTTGGTACAGTACTTTGGCCTTTCCTTAGTATAGTATTGACAATTCCATGGGCACTCCAGCGGCTTCTAGTTAGAATGAGCAAGAAAACTGCAAAAATCGTCAACTGGATCTGCATTTATGAAATAAAATTATAGTAGAAGCTGTCATGCATTTATTAGAAGTAAATCGTAACCCCCCCTTTTGTCCAACTCCTATCTCTCACCTTTCTGTGTCTCTCTCTTCCCCTAGAGTGACCGGAAGAACTCCATTCTTAACATCTCTTAACACGTTTCTATTTTTTGACAGATGTTGGAACACCAGGCAACTTATTCGGGCGGCACCATTTTACCTTTTGATGCAGATGGGTTGCTGGAATCTGCAGAGCAAAAATCCTTGGGTAAAGTAAAGCTCGCTTGCTTTTTATGATGTTTTCTATGTTGAACCAACTGGATTACAATCTTCTTAGCGTACAAGTTTTGGAAATAAACTATGCATGAAGAACATTCTGAAAGAGAGAGAGAGAGAGAGAGAGTTGGTTCACATTCAAGAAATGCGGTCAAGTTAAATATTTTTGAAGTGTGCATGTAGAGGCTGGACTGCATATATAGGTAGGGACCCTACTGCAAATAACTGCAATGGATTTCCTTTAGTGTAGGTTTGGCAAGTGAGATGAGACACAAAATTCTCATCTTATCTCATCGTTACAATTTTTCAAATTCTTATATAAAATATAATAAATAATTCAACTTTTTCAAATTATAATTAAATTTTTTTAAATCCCAAAATAATAATAATATTAAAAGATTTTAAACTTTTATCTAAAACAAAAAATTCTCATCTCACTATCCAGATGATCATTTAGATGCATGGTACCCATGCAATTTATGGGTGGATCAAGCCATAGGCCTAAGCATGGTCTACCATAACATATTATAATTCTATCAGCGGTTTCCCTTGTGGCCTTATGATGTGGGGTTAGTGCAAAATTTTGTACACAAGGATAAGTGTGTTGGCCAATCAGATAAATCAAATAATTCAAGACATGTCATGCATAGCATAAACATTAGTAAAAGCAATCATGAATTTTATTTCCTTTTGTGTGAAATTTTTTATGAAATCCTTATATTTATTATGTTTATATTTGATGGGTTTTTTACTAAGCTTTTGACTCATTTTAGTTTTATTATGTTTTTTAACTACCCAGGTGAGAATGATGAGTATGAGCAAGCAGATCAGGCTTAGATGAAGTAGTTGATTTAGTTCCAGACTTATTGAATAAATTATTTTGGTGAAAGACATTTTATTTAGTTGTTGAAGTTTTTTTTAATATTATTGGAGACATGTTTTATTAAATAAATATTTATTTTATTAAATTATGAAATGTCTTGCCTGGCTATTTTATGAAAACACGTGACATCCCTAATTTTAGAGAAGAGGGTGTAACAATGACCAATGGGTTGTTTGCCCTGAACCAGAGGAACAGAGTGAAGGTAGAGTTGTTGATTCACTAACATGGGTAAGGAGCTGACAACGCAACGTGGGAAACTTACTCATAGTTAAAGGAAGCTTTTCCCCACCTTGTGAGTAAGGTATTTTGAGCAATGAAAAAGCTTGTGTGAAGTGGTTCGAGATGAAGGAAAGTAGGAGAAGACCTTAGTTTCTATGGGTTTTGTTCTTTATTGAGTCAGTTAACTTATGTTAACTAGTTACTTTATGTTTACTTGTTCAATAGACTTGTCTTAATGGGTCTTTATGTTACTTATTAAGTAGATTGTCATTGTCATATTCAATGTAGCTCGAGCGAAGTGTCGAGCCATGTCGAGCAAAGTCTCTGACTTGAAGCGAAGTCTCTGACTTGAAGTTCGCTTGAGCGAAATGTCAAGTCACTTTGAGCGAAGATTCCCATTATTCAGGCATATAGTCTTGAACACGTTGAGATATTTCTGCAAACACTTAGCAAACGGTTAAACGTACCAACAACAATATGTAAGAAATAATCTTATAAGTATAAACAATGTCTGTAGTACAGTTTTCATAAAAGACTTTTCATTAAGAAATAAATCAGACATTGAGTTCAATTAGACAAACAATAGCTGCACAAGCAGCATGTGATACAAAAACGAAAGCTGTTCCCTCACAAAACAAAACAAAACAAAAGCTGCTCCCCCATAGAACAAAACAAAAGCTACCCCTACAGCTTTCTTTCTACTCCCCTACATCTATTACCACTCCCCCTGCATCTATACCACTCCTCCTGAATATATACTACTCTCCCTTTTTGTCACAACAAGCCAAGGGTTTCAATTATGTCCATCACTCTTACTAACTGCCATCATCTTCATTACGGAGGAGCTTCTCAATGTTGTCGAGGCATTGGGTGACATCCTGTCGGAGGTCATCAAAACTAGCCTAAAGACGGACCATATAATCCAACAGCATCTGTAGACTAGGCTCGATCGATGAAGTCGGGCCTGGAGATGCCGAGGAGGATGGTGCGGAGCTCGAAGGCCGAGAGCTCGTTGGCTGAGATGCTGGTGCCGGAGGATGCTCAATATTTAAAGGTTGATGGGCAAGGTGAGCACGACTGAGCTGCATAGTCTTACGACCAATGTGAGCCTTGAGAGAAATCCTTAGCTCATGAGGAATAAAGGGGATGGAGTGGGCCATGGCAATCTGGGTGATAAGACAAGGGAATGGAAGTCTAGTTCGGACTTTGTTTGACCGGAATGTCTCAATAATGACCCGGCAAAGATGACTCCCCAAATCAATGGAGACGTCATTGATCAAGGCATAAAGAAGAAGTGCCTGATCATACTCGAGATCCCTATGATGAGCAGACGGGTAGAGATTAGTTAGGACAATCCGATTAAGAAGAAGGTGGTTAGGTGGAAACTGAACCATGTGCAGAGGTACCCTATCATTCTAGGTACTTGGCCTCCCAGTCAAGCATTCATCAATGACTGGCATACGAGGAGCAGGAGTGGTTAGATATGGATAGACAGGGTCGGATACCCGATGAGCATTTAACAAGTCTGCCACCATGGAAGGGGTTACTCGAAAATGGATGGTCTGGAGACTTACATCAAAGGAGCTATCATTTAAAAAGTTGTGGATATTTAAGTAAAACTCCCTCACCAACTCTACAGCAGGAGTGGGAAGACCAATGGTCAATCCAAGCCACTGGCGGGATTCAAAGATACGGGACACAATGATCTCATTTAGCTTACCTAAGGAGACCTCACGCTCAACAATCAGGGTGCGTCCACCGAAGTTTTCATCATAAAGATCCCTAGCCCTAGTACTATGGAAGTGAGGTTGGGCTGGGGCAAGAGGATCCTAGGCTGGAGTGGGAGTATCTTTACGAGGACGAACACGACGAGACATGGTTTTAGGCTGTGGACAGAAACAATGACCGTTAGACTCAAAATGCCCAATGCATGATCAATGCACATGCCTAATGTGAACCAATGTATACTTAGCCAAACTTGGGTTTGAAAGACCCATTTCAAAATACAACAAGAACTTCAAGTCCATTACTCTCCCATATGCAAACACCCTTTCAAACATAATGCCAAAAATCAAGAGCTCTTTGGTTGAAGGAAGGGGATCGGAGTACGAAATTTTTCCATAGAATTGCAAACTCACATAGAAGAAATAATAACATTGAAGTCCTGAGAATTGAAGGGGTTGAGAATAGAGAAGAAGAGGTTATCCAAGACCATGTGGTTGTTTTCTTCAAAAAGCTTCTCACGTAAGAGGTGGGTTGGAGGCCTACGTTAGATGGTCTAGCTTTCGACACTATTGAACCAGGGGATGTTACCAGATTGGAGAGGGCTTTTGAAGAGGAAGAGGTATTTGAAGTGGTAAGAAAGATGGCAAAAGATAAGGCTCCCGGACCGGATGGCTTCTCTATGGGTTTTTCCCAAGAGTGTTGGGAGGTGATTAAAGCAGATCTTTTGAAGGTATTTCAAGAGTTTTTCTTGTTAGGAAAGTTTGAGAAAAGTCTTAACACGACTTTTCTTGCACTAATCCCTAAAAAGGTAGGGGCCATTGAGATCACAGATTTTCTGCCTATAAGCTTAGTGAATGGTGCTTATAAGATCATTGCAAAAGTGCTGGCAAATCGATTAAGTGGGATATTGGGGAAAATTGTTTCCAAACCACAGAATGCTTTTGTTAAGGGTAGACAGATTCTTGATGCGGCTCTTATTGCTAATGAATGCTTCGACAGTAGATTGAAGATGGGCAAAGCATGGATTATGTGTAAATTAGATATGGAAAAGGCGTACGATCATGTTAATTGGGATTTCCTTCTTTATTTACTGGGTAGGTGTGGGTTTGGTGAGAGGTGGAAGTCATGGATCAGATGGTGTATTTCTACGGTACGGTTCTCGGTGTTGATTAATGGTAGCCCAGAGGGTTTCTTCCCTAGCTCTCGTGGCTTGAGACAAGGGGATCCGTTATCTCCTCTACTTTTTGTCATTGTTATGGAGACATTGAGTAGGATGATCTCAGCCTTAGTGTCTAATGGTTCCATCAGTGGTTTTCAGATTGGATCACCGAGTAGGGGTATCACAACTGTTTCTCACCTGTTGTTTGCAGATGACACGCTTATCATGTGTGAGGCTGATCACGCTCAGTTAAGGGCGGTAAAGGCATTGCTGCTATGTTTTGAAGCAGTATCTGGCTTGAAAGTGAATTATGATAAATCTGAGTTGGTACCGATTGGAGAAGTTCAAGACATAAGGGATTTGACAGGCATTCTGGGGTGTAAAATTGCGTCTTTACCTATGTCTTACTTGGGATTGCCGTTGGGTATAGCACCGAAGTCTCGTATGATATGGGATACAGTAATTGAAAAAGTGGAAAGGAGATTAGCAGGGTGGAAGAGAATGTATTTGTCGAAAGGGGGTCGGACTACTTTAATCAAAAGTACACTTTCCAACCTTCCCACCTACTTTTTATCTTTATTCCCTATACCGGCAAGTGTGGCGGGTAGACTTGAGAAGTTACATAGAGGCTTTCTGTGGGGGGGCTTGGGAGAGGAGTTTAAATTCCACTTAGTTAAGTGGGAGATGGTATGTCGGCCTATCTCCAATGGCGGTTTGGGTGTCAGAAATTTGAGAGTTTTTAATCGGGCTTTACTAGGCAAATGGTTGTGGAGATATACCAAGGAACCAGAGGCCTTATGGAAGTCGGTGATTGAAAGCAAATATGGTGATCTAGGGGAGGGGTGGTGTACCAGAGAAGTGAGAGGAACAACGGGCAAGGGGTTATGGAAATACATTAGAAGAAGATGGGAGGTTTTCCAGCGATACACTAGATTGCACTTGGGGACAGGTGTCAAGATTAGATTTTGGAAGGATGCATGGTGTAGTACCAGTGTTCTTTTAGATCTGTTTCCGTCTCTTTTCTTGATTGCAAGTAACAAAGATGCCACAGTGGCGGAGGTTATGGAAGTCTCAGTCTCAGGTAGAAACATTCATTGGAACATCAACTTCAACCGGGCGGCACAGGATTGGGAGATGGGAAGTTTTGTAGAATTTTATAGCCTCTTATATTCTGTTCGACCGAACATTCAGCAAGAAGATGAGATGTGGTGGCATCCTGCAGAGAAATGGGTATTCTCAGCTCGCTCTTTCTATAAGGTTCTCACACAAGAACCAGAGATACAGTTTCCTTGGAGAAAGCTTTGGGGCCATAAGGCTCCTCCCAAAGCCTCTTTCTTTGTGTGGACAGCGTCTTTGGGTAAGATACTCACTACGGATAATCTAAGAAGGAGAAGGATAATTATTGCAGATTGGTGCTGTATGTGTAAAAGAGGGGGTGAGACGGTAAATCACTTACTTTTACACTGTGAGATAGCTAAGACTATTTGGGATGAGGTGTTTAAAAGGATGGATATGGCGTGGGTGATGCCGGAAACAGTTTTGGATGTATTGGCTTGCTGGAATTCTATCCGGGGGATGAGACAGATTAAAGCAGTGTGGAAGATGATCCCTATCTGTATTATGTGGTGTCTATGGCAGGAACGAAATGAGAGGACTTTTGAAGACAAAGAGAGATCTGTGGAGGAGCTAAAATTGTTATTTTTTAAAACTCTTTGTACTTGGGCCATTGCTATAGACTTAAATGACATGGACCTTCATGAATTCCTAGTTTCCAACATGCCTTCATAAATAGGGCATTTTCTTTGTATCTTGTTACTTTGGTAATTCAATAAAGTCTTATTTTACTTATCAAAAAAACATAATGCCAAGGTTGGGTTTTAAACCCAATGGTAGTCCCAAGCCTCAATGCTGAACACTATCCCAACACTAGGATAGACATGTAATGAACATGGGAACAATGCAATGCTAATGCATGATGAAAATGAGAAACTAAACATCATTGAAGCATTTCACCGAGCACTTGGAGTGCATCCAAGCAAAAACCAAATGAAAAACTCCTTGGGAGTTCCATGAATCTCCTCAATACAAGACTGAGAGAATCATTCTCTACACCCAAATAACAATCAACAAGCAGCCCAAATCATTCTCATCATTTTGAAATCCAAAACAAAAGCCCTAACTACCGAAATACAAGTTTATGGAAATGCATGATGGAAATGGAAAATAATAACCAAAAATGATTGAGAAGAAGGAAAGATGAGAGACTTACCGTGATTAAATCAAATTTCTTGAGAGAAATCGAGTGAAAAGTGCACGGACATAGAGAGGAGAATAAGTCGCACGAAGAGGGAGAGAAAAGTCGCAGAGAAGAGAAACGGGCTGGAAAAAAAAATGACGCGTGGGTTTTTTTTAAAACATATTCGCTTGAGCAGCAGTTAAGTTTCGCTCGAGCGGAATCCCAAAATTTTCACTTCCTGCTTAAAAAACTTCAGTGTGATCCAACTGTTAATGAAGTCAATTTTCAAATAAAAAATACATATCAAATGTAGAAAAACATCATATCCTCATATAACACGCAGGTAATAAAAACAAAGTACCACAAGTAATAAAGACTCGCGTGTTAATAAGGTCCTTGCTCAATCAAGAAATTTCAACCAAAAAGTGTGAGCGGGGTTGGGCTGTACAAGAAACCATAAGTGTTTGGAAAATTCTTCCAAGATGTAGAAAGTCAAACCTATTGCTACTAGAACCTGGATGCTTCTGTTTGATTATCAGTATCAATCAAGATACCTGTTTCCCCACCTTTTTTTTTTTCAATGATATACAACATCATCTCTTTTTCTTTTTCTTTGCACAAGGGAACAATAATGAGGTTGTCTAGCCCGTGATTAATTCTGTGTGTAGGTAGAGCTTCCTAACACTTTTGATTGCCTCCCCAAAACTCACAGTGGTGAAACGTCGATTGACCAAGCAGGGAGTGAAGTATGTGATGCTAGTCACAAATTACAAAAGATACTCATGTTCCAAACCTTTGTAAACCATAGATATATGATACAATTCTCAAAAGACAGATGCACCTAGATTTTTAGAATTGACAACACCAACAACTGATAACACAACCAAGGAGTGCATGTAAAGGCAGTAATAACAAAAGTGAAACAAGAAAACGAATAACCACAAAACAGCAAAAATAAATAAGTGCATGTTATGCATGTTTCAACCCTCAGGTCAATGCACAAATACTAATAGCTTTTCTAAGTAATTCAAACTGAAGCCCATCCAAGGATTTAGTAAAAAGGTCGGCTAGTTGGTGTTCGGTGGGAATGTACTCAAGAGTCACAACATGTGTTTCTACTAGCTCTCGAATAAGATGATGTCTAATGTCAATGTGCTTGGTCCTGGAGTGTTGGACATGATTTTTTGAAATGTTTATGGCATTGGTATTGTCACAATAAATGCTCATCACACCTTGAGTAACGCCATAGTCACATAGCATTTGCTTCATCCACAACAATTGCGTGCAACAACTGCCTGCATCAATATATTCAGCCTCAGCCGTGGACATCGATATGGAGTTTTGCTTCTTGCTCTTCCAGGCAACAAGGTTTGTGCCCACATAGAAATACCCACTAGAAGTGCTTTTCCTATCATCTGCATTACCTGCCCAATCAGCATCCGAATAGCCTGCAAGCTCAGTATTAGAGTCTCTAGAATACCAGATCCCATAATTGTCTGTCTCATTTACATAGCGAAGTATGCGTTTGACAGCTACCAAATGTGATTCCTTGGGAGTGGTTTGAAATCTAGCACAGACCCCAACACTAAAAGCAATGTCTGGTCTACTTGCAGTGAGATACAGTAGACTTCCAATTATGCTCCTATACAAGGATTGCTCAACATTCTTGCTTGACCCATCAATGCTAAGCTTAACACTTGTGCTCATGGGAGTTCTGGCATGGCTTTTCCCATCTAATCCAAATTTTTTGATTAATTCCTTTACATATTTGGATTGAGATATAAACATCCCATTATCTAACTGTTTCACTTGGAGTCCTAAGAAAAAGGTTAGTTCACCTAACATGCTCATTTCAAATTCCTTTTTCATTTCTTTAGCAAATTCAAGAGCCAGGGCATCAACAGATAATCCAAATACAATGTCATCCACATTAGATTTGAGCAACTGTTATGTCTTCTCAACTTTTCTGATAAACAGTGTCATGTCAACACTTCCTCTCAGAAAATTGTGATCTTCTAGATACGAAGTTAGCCTCTAATACCAAGCTCTAGGAGCTTGTTTCAAACCATACAAGGCTTTCTTCAACCTATAGACATGATTAGGATATTTTGGATCATTGAAATCCTTTGGTTGTTCGACGTACACTTCTTCTTGGAGGATCCCATTCAGAAAGGCACTCTTGACATCCATTTGATACAGCTTAAAACACATGTGGCATGCAATGCTTAACAATATCTGGATAGATTCAAGTCTGGCAACCGGAGCAAAGGTCTCGTCAAAGTTTATTCATTCCATCTGGGCATACCCTTGAGCAACCAATCTTGTTTTATTTCTCACTATTGTACCATTCTCATCCGACTTATTCTTAAAGATCCACTTAGTGCCCACCACATTGTGATTCTCTGGTCTTGGCACCAAGTACCACAAATTGTTCCTCACAAATTGGTTTATTTCTTCATGCATAGCATTCAACCAATTCTCATCATTTAAGACTTCTTCGGTTCTTTTTGGTTCAATTTGTGAGATGTAGCTTGAGTAAGCCAATTGATTTATCACTTTCGTCCTCAGCCTCATCCATTCATCTATGTTTCCTATGATGTTATCCTGAGGATGATTTAACTTTACTCTTGAAGAAGGCTCCTTTTGGTTACTCACCTTTTCATTTGAAGAGGTCTCTAAGTTCTCATTTAGTGTACCACAATCTTCTTGTCTAGTTTCACTTGGTGAGTGAGTTGGCTCTTCCTTGTTCAACTCCTCTCCAGGAGCATCATTCACCACCACATTTATGGATTCCATGACGGTTTGGGCGTGTAGATTGTAGCTCCTATAAGCACGACTGTTTCTGGAATATCCAAGAAATATGCCCTCATCACTCTTAAGGTCAAACTTAGCTAAATTTTCCCTATCTCTCAAAATGTAGCATTTACTTTCAAACACCTGGAAGTATTTCACATTAGGTTTCTTTCCTTTCCACATCTCATATGGTGTTTTGGAAGTGTTTGGTCGTGGATAGACTCTATTCACAATATGACATGCTGTGTTTACAGCTTCTCCCCAGAAGTGAGTAGGTACATTTTTACTGTGTATCATGATCCGTGCCATTTATTGAATAACTCTGTTCTTCCTTTTGACCACTCCATTTTGTTGTGGAGTGATAGGGGCAGAAAATTCTTGACTGATACATTTTTCATCACAGAAACTCTCAAGATTTGAGTTTTCAAACTCTCTTCCATGATCACTCCTAATTTTGACTATTGTTTTCCCTTGCTCATTCTGAAGTTTCTTGCACAAAGTTCTAATCACATTAGGAGCTTCACATTTTTCTCTCAGAAATTCTACCCAGGAGTATATGGTGAAATCATCTATTATTACCAGTATGTATTTCTTTCCCCCCAGGCTCTCAGTTCTATAGGGTCCCATAAGATCAATGTGCAACAACTCTAATGGTCGTTCGGTCAGGATAGCCGTTGTGTTCATATGAACAGTTCTAACTTGTTTTCCCAACTGACATGACCCACACACAGGAGTCTCTACTTTACCCAGCTCAGGCAATCCTATCACCATCTCTTTCTTGGCAATTTTAGACAGATTTTTGTGATTCACATGTCCAAGTCTTTGATGCCAGAGGTCAGTAGCCTCACTCTTAGCACTATTGCAGCTGTACTGAGGTCTAGGGGCAATGCCATAACAATTATCAGATGTCCTTGTTCCTTGCATCATGCAATTTCCATTATTATCTGAGACAATGCACATATCTTTTGAAAAATGAACTTCTGCACCATTGTCACACATTTGACTTATACTGAGGAGATTTGCTTTTAATCCATCAACAAACAGGACTTCTCTCAAGACGGGCAGTCCAGGTATTTCAATTTCACCCCTTCTTATTATATCAGCTTTTCCGCTATCTCCAAATGTTATTGTTCCACACTTATACTCTTCAACTGTTTTAAATAGACTTTTATCACCTGACATGTGGCGAGAACATCCGCTATCAAGGTACCACATATAGGTGTCTCTGGTCTTTAGAGCAATGTGTGCCACATGGCACGTGTGTCTTTTTCCAGTTCTAACCCATATGTTTCTAACTTTTGGAGAGCTGTCCTTTTTGCTAGTTGACAGTTGGTCTATCTTGACATTTAGCATATCATTTTGTCTAGTTAAGGCCCTGACTTGAATCCAAAGATTCAAATGCCCTCTTCTTGATTCACTATTTCCATCTCTCATGGGATTCCTCCTAAGCTCATAGTAGTTTGGTTGAATGTGACCAGCCTTACCACAATTATGGCACATATAGTTCTCTTTGCAATCTTTTTGTCCCCTGAAAGATGAGACATACTTAGGAGTAGTTATGGGATTTTTACCCATTTTTGGAGAGTACACACTTCTACTTTCAGAGCGTGTATAATCATACATGGTGTATCTCGTCAATTTAAACAGTCTCCTACAACATGACCAGTCTTACCACAGTGGTGACAAACAGGGCTTGTATTTCGAACTCTTGACTTATCGTGAGACTAAACACCCATTTTTACACGAGAGGATTTCTTACCCTTGTCAGATGGGTTAGCATTCCCATTTGCAGTTGACTCATGAACAAACACAGTTTTCCTCCCATTCTTATAGGAGACTTTTGAGGTAGTAGCTGCATCAGATTTCTCTGTATCATATCCTAGCCCACTCTTGTCACCAGGAGGCTTTCCTAACCTCAGGTTCATCCAGCTTTTCTTTCCTAGTAGACAAAGATTTCAGTTTATCCTTCAATAGAATCATCTCACTTTCTTGATTTTTTAATTCCTCTTCTAAAGAAACATTCCTCATTTTCAACTGATCAGTTAGACCAATGGCTTCATTTAATTTGCCTTGAAGCCCTTCATTTTCTCGTTTGCTGAAGTCTATCTCCTCAATATGCGCTTTGTTGCGTTTTCTCAATTTAACACATTCCTTGTACAACTTCTCGTAGACTTCTTGCAACTGATCTTCATACCCAGATTCATTTCCAGACATGCTCCCATAATCAGACACTAGTTCACTACATTGAATTTTGCTGCTATCAGAGGCAGTGAAAGCCATGTAGTTAAGATTTCTTTTTGGAGAAGAGTTCGCTGATGATTCACTCGACTCTGACTCACTCTCACTTAGAGATGCAATCTTAGCTCTTTCTTTTGCCTTTTTATAATTTGCACATTTAAGACGAATGTGTCCAAATCCATGACATTCATGACACTGCACCCTTGATTGTACCTTGTCTTTATTTGCTTTAGTGTACTTCTCAGTGCTTCTCTCCTTGTTCCTTAAACTTGAGTCTCTATTATATCTTTCAAACTTTTTCTTCTATGGTCTCTGGTTCTTGTTGTTTCTAGCCACAAACATTTTCCTGAACTTCTTAGCATAAAATGTTATTTCTCTGTCACTCATAGCCGACTCATCGGATGACTCATTTGACTCCTCTCTAATGGTATTGAGGGCTATGAACTTGTGCTTCTTTTCCACAGGAAAAGTGTGTTTATATGTTTGTAGAGAGCCCACCAACTCTTCAATTCTCATGCTGTCCAAATCTTTACTTTCTTCAATAGCAGTAACTTTAGGATGAAACCTCTCAGGAAGAGATCTAAGAACTTTTCTCACAATTCTGTTCTCAGGAATTCTGTCCCCTAAATTAAAACGAGAATTGACGACATCATTTAGTTTGGCATAAAAAGCATCAAATGTTTCATCATCCTTCATTCTAAGTTCTTCAAAACTCATGGTCAGCATTTGAAGCCTAGAATTCTTTACAGCCTTGGTACCTTCATGGGTGACCTCAAGAATGTCCCAAGCTTCTTTGCAATTCTCACACATGGAGATTCGCTCGAACTCCTCCTGGGACACATCCATGAAAATCGCATTCAGGCCTTTGTTATTCCAACCACACTCATTTAATTCATCCCTAGAGTAGTTATCCACACTTTTGGGAATTTGAACTCCTTCAATGATAGTAACCGGTTCTCTCCATCATTTTGTTATGGAAACCCACACTCGTTCATCCACAGATTTTAGGAATGCTCTCATTCGAACTTTCCAATAAGTGTAGTTGTTTCCATCAAAATATGGTGGCGATGTGAGAGATTGAGACTTATCCATCTGAACCACTACAACAAGATCACACTCAGGAATTTAATCCCGGCGAAGTGAACCCTCTCTGATACCAACTGAAAAAGCAGTGGTTCTACGAATCACTACACCTAGAGGGGGGTGAATAGGTGTAATCCAATTTTGATGGTTTTTTCAAAAATAGAGACAAACAGACAGTTAATCAATTAACACAAACAATCAACACAATGATTTTGGTCACAAAGTGTAAAATCATTTGAAGAATTTCTTCAAATTCTAAAACCACTCCGGGTATAAGGCACCACCTAAAATCCACTATAGAAAAAGTTTATTACAACCAATTTAGAGACACTCACAAAACCTTTGTAGTTCCTAAATTTGGCTTGCAACATCACTAGTGACCCACTCGATCTCTACACGCATGTAGTGTCGGAACTCCGACCTTCTATAGTTTCCCACGAGAACCTCTCGATCTCTGCATCAATAGCAGCTCTGGAAACCTTCCGGACAATCAACACGTCCACTTCAATAGACTTTGACGGTGTTTTATTTTGAGTGTAAAATAGTGGAGGTATAATTTCCAAGAGATATGCAACTTGAATGTGGGGAGAAAAACTCTCTCAAGTGCTCTTGGAAAGAGGTTATGTTTTTGCTCTGATTTCTCCACACCAAGGAAAGACCAAAAGGTTTCTTTTTATACAAACAAGGAAATAGGCGCTTAAACCTAAGAGAATTAGGTTTCCAGAATATTAACTCGAGCGAAGTGTCAAGCGAACTTAATTTCGCTCGAGCCAAGTGTCAAGCCAAGTCAAGCGAACTCTCTGACTTGAATGTAACTTGAGCAAAGTGTTGAACCATGTCGAGTGAACTCTCTGACTTGAAGTTCGCTGGAGCGAAGTGTCGAGCCGAGTCAAGCGAACTCTCGGACTTCAATGTAGCTCGAGCGAAGTGTCGAGCCATGTCGAGCGAAGTCTCTGACTTGAAGTTCGCTCGAGCGAAATGTCGAGCCACTTCGAGTGAACTCTCTGACTTGAGTTGGCCCTCCCTTTTTCACTTTGACACACTTCACACTTGTTACAACACAAGTTTACACAGTTTTTCACAAGAATATGCCAATCAACTAATTTTTCCCTCAACAGAAAGTAATAGAATTTCTCATTCCTCTTTTTCCCTTCTTCTGGTGCTCCACTCGAAGTGAGCTTATACGGGTCTTTTCCTTAGAGCTTTGGTGTGCAACATAATGTACAAGATTTCTTTACCCTCACTAGTTTACATTATGTAGCAACAGTTTTGGGAGTGAGAAGCGAAAAGAGGGTTTTGGAGAGAATTAAGGTCTTAACAAAAAAGGAGATGGAGCTCTGCTAGAAAGTACAAGGCCCAAAATCATTTCGCGCAACAATTGGTTATTAATATAGGTTCTCGATTGGGCTTAAAGCCCAAAAACATTTACAATACAAGTTCCACGTTCCTCCCTATATGACCGAGTCGTACCTAATAATATAAGTTTTCGGTTAGGATTAAAGTCCAAAAGCAATTACAATTCAAGTTCCACCTTACTCCCTATATGATTTATGTCCAATTGAAAATAAAAATAATTACAATAATAATAACTGATAATTCACTTTGGAAACAACGACATAAAATTATTAAAAAAATTATTTGCAAGCCTTTTTTTTTTTTTTACATGCTTTACACACCAGATTTACAAATAACAAACCTTTGGAAATGACCGAAATTGGTACATCCAATTCCTCGATATACATTGAATATAAGAATTTCAACAATAAAGGTTTACCTTGGCTATCACTCCACACCGGGAGTATACATTTAACAATTGGGTTGCACATAATTTGGCGGCCCGAATCATCAGTTATTAAGTTCATTGCATACAAAGGCTGAGTCATTTTCAAAATAGTTACCTAAATTATTAATTTTAACAATAAATCACCCCATACATTGAACTATAATTCTTAAAAAAAAAAAAAATGGATGAATGGTCTATGTTATAATTTAGATCACCCAAAAAAAAAAAAAAACAATGAGTTTCCAAATGTGACATAGATGAATCATTGAGCTATTCCAAGAATATAATACAAATAACTTAATCTACCACTTTCCATTAGTTTAAACTTTTTTGATAAATAGTAATTTCATATGGTATCAAAGCAGATATCCTAAGTTTGAACTCTCGAGTAATAAATTCTACCACTTCCAATCCGTTTGAGTTTTCTAGGCAAATGATGATTAAACTACTTGTAATGGTAATGTCCAAACCATTTACACGAGCTATTGGCCATGCATGCATGGTTACATTCGTTGTGTCTTGCATCGATCTCACTTGTGCCCCCAACAGCTTTTGATAGAATTAGCAACAATAAAAATGGAAATGAGAAGGCATAGATATTTCCTGTACGATCTTGAGTTGCGTATATAATGATCATGATTTAGTGTGCTCCAAACATATATGCAGCAAATATAGTCAATATATACATGGATGGATATATACAAGGTAAGAAAAATCACATGTAAAATATGTGTATATATGTATATATAGAATATTACCTTGATTAGGAGATCATGTATTCATTTACTTTCTTATTTCACTTGGCCTCTTTCCTTATAAATAGACCATCTTATTGTACATAACATTCATTCAAAAATATTAGTGTATTTCAAATTCTATTTTTACTTAATTTCATCATGGCCTTAGAGCCACATGTTCCTTGTAGACTCTTTGTGTAGTTTTTTTGGCATTTTTTTTTTTCTTGCAAGGTACAAATCATCTGATTTGTGAAAGACCCGATCCCATCCGTTGTCACACGTGTTGCAATGGCCCACCACAACGTTCAGCCCTCAACTCCATGATCAACCACAAGTATTTTCCTCTTCACATTTTTAAAAACATACCCACAAAAAAAAGGGATTTCACTCAATAGTCTATAATAGTTGCTCCATCTGCTCTATCTACAACTAAGTCTACTGCTGAGACTCCATCTCACCCTTCTGCTCTCACTGTAGCTAATGTTGAGACACTAATTCACTAGGTTTTGTCTTTATCTTTTATTGTGTTGTTTGTCACATCAGGAAAGTCTTTATGGTTCATCGAATCTGCATGTTTTCTCATATTCTTATGACCCTATCTTCTTTTCCCACAAAATTACGATTTCTCCTAATCCTTCCTTTTGTGCTGCTAATTAGGGCTAAGTTAAAGTCAAAAAATCTAACTCCGCTTCGGCTTCAGTCCGACTCTGACAAAACGAGGTCAGAGTCGGATTTCTTTTTTAATTTTTCAGTCGAAGTCGGAGGTGTCGCCGGATCGACTCTGACTCTGATCCAATCCGACTCCGACTCTATGCTCCGACTCCGACTTTGCCCTCTGACTCCAACTCTGACTCTAAATCTAACTCCGATATTACAATATGTTATAAAAATATGTATTTATCTATATATTTATCATATATACTAGTATAGTTATATAATTATATAACTAGATTTTATATAGTTAAATTAAATAATATACTAGTATGAGCTAATTATTATAAAATAATATACTTATATTATAATATGAATGACTATAATGATAGTTTAGTATATGTAAATATCATAATATTACTACCATACATAATCAAGTATAGAAATAAGTTAGACACTTGTATTAAAATAAGTCTAGTATAATAAGTTAATAACACATATCCTAATTTATTAAAATATAATAACATATAATTAGACACTAGAAAGTCTAGTATATAATTAAGTTAGAAATAAGTTAGACATTAGTATAACAACTTGTAATTAGACACTATAGTATAAGTCTTGTATAGAAATAAATTAAACACTAATATAGAAATAACTAAAAAGTCTAGTATAATAAGTTGATAACACATAATATCAATTTATTAAAGTATAATAACATGTAATTAAATATTATACACAAGTTTAATGTAGAAATATTTATCAAATATTTCACGAAATGATCCAAACTCAATTATCTTGTTCCATCAAAATATTCCATTCAGACAATCCCATGGAGTATAATGAAAATTATTTTCTTGACTACTTATCCCAACATGGGACCATTTCCTAAAGATCTTGTCCCTACATTTCTCAACAGAATGGACGTATCGAAAGAAACACACAGACACATCTTAGACACTATACATACTCTTATTGTCTCAG
The DNA here is from genome assembly GCF_001411555.2 of Juglans regia. Lineage (NCBI taxonomy): Eukaryota > Viridiplantae > Streptophyta > Magnoliopsida > Fagales > Juglandaceae > Juglans > Juglans regia. The sequence goes on from NC_049916.1 coordinate 1,270,898, forward strand.
CATATGCTCTTGAACTATTTTGAGGGTGAAGTTGCTCTCACAATAGTATACACTATTAATCGGGTTCCCTTACAAACTATTCACAACGACACACCTTTTGAGCTTCTCTACTATAAAATACCTAAATATTCTTTACTTCATGTTTGGTAGTGTGCTTGGCTTATCACTTTGCCTCTACACGAATGCACCAAACTTGAACCACGTTCTTGATTATGTTGTTTTCTTGGTTATGAGATTTCACAAAAAGGCTATCATTGTTATGATCCCATCACTAGACCTCATCATGTTTCTCGTCACATGATGTTCTTAGAACATCAAACGTTTATAAATTTTTCTCGTTTCTCTTCTTCAGCTTTGTAGTATTTTCTTATTTTCACTGACATTTCCATTGATTCAATCCCTAACTTCATTGTAGAGACGTCCCGCTCCTCATATAGTCTCTCTATGGCCCTTCTTGATACGCTTGATGAGGCTGGTGATCCTCCAACTGCATTTCAAGTCCCAGCGCCGTCCTAAGTATTTTGGCCAATGGTACATGAATCCCAAGTTTTAACTACTTTTGAAAGGAACAAGAAGATAAAAATCACACCATTCATTTGTAGAACTTTTGAGTTCCACAAATCCAAATACTTGAAATGGCAAAACAACCAAGCTACTATTTTGAACAGGAAGATATGTCCAAACAACTTGAAATGACTCTACAATATCTTATCATCAATCTGTGTCAGCCCCATTTATGAATAACAACAATCCTTATCTTCTCTAGTGTTGCCAGTCGCCACACATCCATCTTAACAAGATGACCTCAACTACAATCATTTTAAAGAAGTTTTTCTTGATTGCCAAACAGTTTGAACCATACAGTATAGTTGGGCCTTAAAACAATTCTATAAAGTTTTCCCATTTGCTTTGTGGGTATCCTACAATCATGCAATAACCCAAATGCATTTCTCAACTTCATGCAGCCTGCCCAAATTATATGAGAAAAATCCTCTTCAATCTCCCCAGCATTGTGTAATAAATCAACCAAGATACCCAAAAGGACCACTTTGTTACTTATGGACAATAATGGACACATTTCATATTAACCAGACACAACACCTTGAAACTACTCAAACGCGTATAAACTTCCTTATGAATAATAGCTAAACAAAAGGCATAAAACAAGCAAGTATCACAAATCTGAAGATTTCGTAATCATTGATAGATTATATTAAAAGGGGGAAAGGCCCTTTTATGATGTGTGCCTTCAATAATTGCGATTTGCGATCATGAATCGGGGAAAATAATAATGAAAAATGATAGTAGGTGAAAACTAGGTTAGCGGGATGGAAGAGGCAGTACTTATTTAAGGGAGTGAGAATATTAGTCTGATTAACAGTACTCTTTCACATTTGTCCACCTACAGTATGTCTCTATTTCCCCTACCTGTAAGTGTAACCAACCACCTTAAGAAGTTTTAGAGTGATTTTTTTAAGGGGTGGCATGAGAGAGGAGTTGAAATTCCATCTTGTGAATTGCTCCAATGTGTTCTCTAATCTACAAGGGCAGGTTAGGAATCAAAAAATTGATTACATCCAACCATTCAACTGTGCCCTTCTAGGAAGTGGCTATGGCGATATCTGAATGAAAGAGATGGCCCATGGAGAAAGGTTAATGAGGTAAATGAGTCTTATTGGATTGTATTATGGAGAAATCTTTGGAGTTGGGGGGAGTAGTTTTCATGACATGTTATATATGAGGTAGGCAATAGATCCAAAATAAAATTATGAACTGATGTGTGGTGCAGGGATCAGCCTCTCAAAAAATGGTTTTTCTGGACATATTCCCATTTATCTAGCTAAGGATGCATTAGTTCAGACCATTTTACAATTTTGAAACGGATCACCTCAATGGGTAGTGGACTTTATCAAAGCAGCACAGGATTTAGAAATCTATCTTTTTAACCCAATCACCTCAATAAGTATAGTTTTATATATTTGAGCCAGTTGAATTTTGAACTATAGAGGAAGAGTGTTCAAGAAAAAATGAATTGGTTTTTCACGACAATAATGTAGAATATTTATGCCCTTAGTTTCAGTTTTCGTTGTGGTTTTTTTTAGTTGTGGTGTTTTCTATTCTGTTGGTAGTGATTCGTTAATGGCTTTTCATTCATGAGGAGATTAGTGTATCACTAAAACATTAGGGTTGTGTCGTTTGTGGGTTGGTTTAGATGGGGGGTTGTGCAGTGAGGTTTTGATTGACCAGAAGCTTTTTGAGTTTAGAAAGGAGAACGCAAGGTGGTGGAGGATTATAGAGAGTAGTCACGATGTAGTGAAATACATTTCTGTAGATTTTGAATCATTGGGTTGGCTGGGTTCTATGGTGAAGGAATGTGCAGTAACATTGGGCTCTCATGAGTTTTTGAGAACTCGTAGAAAAGGAGACACTATGTTAATAGTGAGGAAGGGACGTAATCATAATGGTAGTTTTATCTCCCTCTCTGAATTTGGTCGTGATAAGAGGAGAGGTTTGCTTGTGATTCCGGAAGGGAGGAAGGGGGAGAGGTGGAGGAACTTTGGAGATACTTTAATGGAGCTTTTCTCATCCTCTGTTTTGAGCACGAGAACATCCCAAGTAGTTGTAAAGAAGAACAAAGGGGATGGTGGTGGTACATCGGCGTGGGCAGGAGGTGCAAGGTCGTACAGTGAGGTGCTGAAGAAGGTACTGCCTCGTGCTGTGAGAGACGTGGTGCCAGGCGCAATCAGTTCAGAGGATGTGCAGAGGTATGGTGGAGAAGACAGCAGACTGTTGGGGTTAAATGAGGAAAGTGTTCTCAAGATGTTAATTGGCTTGGAGGAAAAAGTGGGCATCGTATTAGAAGAAATCAGTTTCTTAAAACAATGCGTTAAGGGGAAGGCTGAACTGAAGGATGATATGGGCCGAAAGAGTGGGCCTTGTCCCACGGGTATTGTGTTGGGCCATGGAATGGGTCAGGCCTCAGGCCCAAAGCAGGACTGGAGGGCAGTGGCAAAAGAGGTATCGAGTCAGGCTTCAGGGTCCGAGATATCGGGCCAGCAACTGCGTCAAGCTCCTCCGGCGTCAATAAGCACCGTACCGGCAACCCTACTAGCACAGAAACTGCCGATGACCTCAGTCGATCATCCTAGTGAGCCGGTAAAGGTGTTCCGACGGGAGGATTTAGAGGAGGGGGAGATTTGGTGGAGAATGGGCATTCTGAGCCGTGTGTGGTGGTCGAAGGCTTTGAGGCTGTGCAGGTGCAGTCTATTTCGCTGGAAATTGGGATTTCATTTCGGGGTGAGGCTGTGCAGGTGTAGTCCGACTCTTCGTTTGGTTCCACACCAATGGAGTTGAGTGTTTTTGGTGGGATAATTTATGGGGATGGTATTCCTCTTCAAAATATGGCTTCAAGTGGTGAATCAAATAGTTTGGGTGGCTCGGAACTGCTGTTGATTCCCAATAACAGCGTTGGTGAGGAGGGGGCTCTTACTCCTCTGTGTACACTCCCTTCCAGTTCAGATTATGGGAGTTGCTCGTCGAATTGGATTTTTAAAAAGGTAGAGGAGCTACAAAATATCCTTCGGGTCTCTGTTGGAGGTTATGAGGATCAATTTATGACACTTCTTGTGGCAATTGAAGCTAGTCGTTCGAAATCAGCTACAAAACAAGACAGGGAACTTAAACGTTTAACATGCTCCATCAATTATGATATTAAGGGTGAGAGTAGTAGAAGGGTTAGACCGAAAGGGAGGAGAAAGTTAAGTTTTAATGAAGCCTAAGATTGTATCATGGAATGTACGGGGTCTCAATAATAGCAATAAATGTCATCGTATCAAAGCTTTATTGAGGTTATGGAAAGGTGATGTGATATGTTTGCAAGAAACAAAGTTGGGTTTGATTGATAGAAGATTTGTGCGTATTATATGGGGATGTTCGTATGTGGGTTGGTTCTATTTGGCCTCTCAGGGAGCATCAGGTGGAGTGTTATTAATGTGGGATAAAAGAGTGGTTGAGGCGATTGAAGAGTGTGTTGGTGAGTTTTCGATTTCGGTGTTATTCAAAAATGTGAGCGATGGGTGGGATTGGGCTTTTGCAGGGACTTATGGTCAAAACATGGATAGAGATAGGCAAAGGTTGTGGGAGGAGTTGGTGGGAATATACACTTTATAGGATGTGCCGTGGTGTATGGGGGGTGATTTTAACATTACTCGTTTTTCTAGTGAACGATCGGGCATCATCGGAACACATTGGCCATGGCTGAATTTTCTGAGTTCATTTTATATATGGACCTTTTGGACCTTCCCTTGGTGGGTGGTGAGTACACATGGTCTAACGGCCGTGCTTGGTCGAAGTTGGATATATTTCTTGTCTCGTCGTTATGGGAAGCCCACTATCCAGAAATAAGTCAGAAAAGGTTAGCTCGAGTCAGCTCAGACCATTTTCACATTCTCTTAGATTGTGGGGGCATTCACGGGGGTCGCCAGTACTTCAAGTTTGAGAATATGTGGCTTAAAGTGACCGGGTTTGTAGAGTTGGTGAGTAATTGGTGGGCATCGTACCAGTTTAGTGGTACTCCGAGTTTCATTCTTGCAGGTAAGCTGAAGGCACTAAAACAAGATCTGAAGAAGTGGAACTTGGAAGTTTTTTTTCACACTGACAATCAAAAGTCCACTTTGATGGAGAAATTGCAGGAGTTAGAGGGTAAGGAATTATTGGGAGGGGCCTCTGAGGAGGAGTTATTGAGGAAAGCCACGGTTGAGGCAGAGTTGGAAAGAGTTTTGTTGTTAGAGGAGACATCATGACACCAAAAATCCAGAGCCCTTTGGTTAAAAGAGGGTGATAGGTGTACGAAGTTCTTTCACTAAGTGGCTAATTCTCATCGACGTAATAATGTGATTGAGTCGCTTTATTCAGGTACTCAGGTGCTATCCTCTTCCGATGAACTAGAAAGTCATATTGCACATTATTATGAGACTCTTGTTACCGAATCGGTAACTTGGAGGCCGAATCTTGATGACTTATCGTTTGAGGAAATTGATCCGCAACTTGTGAGTGTCTTGGAGAGACCTTTTGACGAAGATGAGATTTTCAAGGTCATCTATGGTATGGCTAAGGAAAAAGCGCTGGGTCTGGATGGTTTCTCAATGGATTTCTTCCAAACTTGTTGGGATGTGTTGAAAGGTGATGTCTTGCGGGTGTTCAGTGAATTTCACATCTTTCAAAAGTTTGAAAAATCACTTAACGCGACTTTTATTGCGTTCATTCCCAAGAAACGTGGGGTTTCGAGTATTGAAGATTTTCGTCCAATAAGTTTGGTTAGTAGTGTCTATAATATTATTTCAAAAGTTCTTGCTAACCGGCTTAGTCCAATTTTGGAAAATATTATTTCAAATCCTCAGAATGCTTTTATTCGAGGGAGACATATACTTGATTTGGTGCTCATTTCAAATGAGAGCCTAGATGCTAGATTGTGGGAGGGAAGCCCAGGTATTATTTGCAAGCTAGATATGGAGAAGGCTTATGATCATGTGAACTGAGAATTCCTTCCGTATTTGCTTAAGAGGTGTGGTTTTGGAGATAGGTGGATTTCTTGGATGCGTCATTACATTTCAACGGCCCGTTATTCAGTGCTAGTTAACGGCACTCCTGCTGGTTTTGTGATAGTTGGAGGGGTTTGCGACAGGGGAATCCGTTATCTCATCTTCTTTTTGTCATTGTTATGGAGGTGTGAGTAGGATGGTGCAGGCTACTGTTGGTGAGGGTTTTTTATCTGGTTTTCAGGTGGGAAATGGCTATGGTAGCCCGTGTATAATTTCACATCTCCTTTTTGCAGATGACACTCTGATTTTCTGTGAAGCGGATAGGAGTCAGGTCCAAACTTTACGTGCATTATTATTTTGTTTTGAAGCAGTGTCAGGGCTTAAGGTGAACCTTGGCAAATCTGAGATGGTTTCGGTGGGTGTCATTCTTAATATTCACAGTCTAGCAAGTCTTATGGATTGCAGAGTGTCCTCTTTCCCAATGAAATATTTGGACCTTCCGTTAGGTGCAACTTTTAAGAGTAGAGCAATATGAGATGGGGTGGTAGAGAAGATAGAGAAAAAGTTGGCTGGATGGAAAATGGTGTATTTATCGAAAGGGGGTCGTCTCACTCTTATCAAGAGCACCCTCACTAACCTTCCAACTTATTTTTTATCTCTCATTCCTATGCCTGCAAGGGGGTGAATAGGATTGAGAAACTTTTTAGGGCTTTTCTATGGGGACGCATAGGAGAGGAGAAGAAATTTCATTTGGTTAATTGGAAGACAGTATGTGCCCCAGTTGTGTATTGGGGTTGGGTGTTTGTAATTTGAGAACTTTTAATAAAACGTTATTGGGGAAATGGCTTTGGAGATATCATTTGAACGGGGGATCTTTGTGGAATGAAACTATAGATGCTAGATATGGTGTTGCCTGGGGTGGTTGGTGTTCCAAAGAAGTGAGAGGGGGGCATGGAGTGGGGCTATGGATGTTTATAAGGAAGGGGTGGACAAGCTTTGTAAATCATATTCGCTTTGTCGCAGGTGAGGGCAACCAAATTAGTTTTTGGCGGGACTTGTGGTGTGGAGATCATGCATTGGAAAGGGTGTTTCCAACTTTATATCGTATTGCAGTTAATAAGGAGGCTTCAGTGGCGGATGTGCGATTATTGGCTCATGGTTCGCATCAGTGGAATATTCAGTTTAATAGGGATATTCATGATTGGAAATTATCTATGGTTTCATATTTTTTCAATTTTTTACACTCCTTAGGGTCTACTATGGCATAGCATGATAGCTTGAAATGGAGGTTTCAGGATCAAAAGAAATGCATAGTAAAGGTGTATTATAAACTCTTGATTACACAGGATCACACCCCATTCCCTTGGAAGAACATTTGGAGGTCTCGAGTGCCATCTAGAGTTGCTTTCTTTGTTTGGAATGCTGCCCTTGGGAAGATCTTGACCACGAACAACTTGAGGAAGAGAGGATGTGTAGTGTTGGATTGGTGCTACATGTGTAAAAAGAATGGAGAATCGGTAGATCATCTTTTACTACTTTGTGATGTAGCAAGGGGGTTATGGGAAGAGATTTTTCGAAGGGTTGGTGTGGTTTGGGTAATGCCTATGAGGGTGGTGGATTTGATGGGTTGTTGGAGATAATTGCAGGGCAGTCATCAAGTGGCAGCAGTTTGGAGAATGATTTCGTTGTGTATCATGTGGTGTATTTGGACGGAAAGGAATGTGCCCTGTTTTGAAGACAAGGAACGAACAATGGTGGAGCTGAAGAATTTTTTTCTACATACTTTATTGCTTTGGTTTTCAGCTATTGTATTAAATGGGGATGATATTCATGAATTCTTATCCTTAGTTCATCGCTCTTAGAATGTATTTAGGTGTTCTATTGTATACTTCCTGTGTACTTGGTACTTGCCTATTTCATTCACATCAATAAAGTTTATCTCTTACTTATCAAAAAAAAAAAAAAAACTGTATTATGCTGGAGTGAGATAGGATGGGGAAGACAAGGTGCAATGGACCACGTCCAAAAAGAGGGGTGTTCAGAGTTGAAGTTGTACCATAATACATTGATCCCTCACGAGAGTACTAGCTTTCCATGGAAGTTCATCTGGAGGAGTAAGGCCCACCAAGAGTGGCTTTCTTTGGATGGTGTAACTAGAAAAGATTCTTACTTTGAAATGACAAATTTATTTAGACAAAAGCACGTCACCCCGCGATGCATATTGTTACGATCCTAAGGGTTAAGGGTTTAACAAAATCAGTATCCAGCAGTCCTATAACTTTTGGATCAACTGGTAGACCTTTAACAATCAGAATAGGGAAAACGTCATGAGTTTCATACACGAAAAGGGTCATCTATACACTCATATGTCCAGTGCTCAACACCACGAAATTTGAAATAATGCATAAACATTGAACACCACTGAGAATTGTATCACACAACAAATAAATAATTCATTTAATACTGAATTACAGCCAACATGAAGTAAGCCCACGAAATGTAGCAAATAATAAACCCGCCGCCTTTTCTTCATGGTTTATTTTCCCACAAACCATTGAAAACACAATGAAGAAAACTTTAAGAAAGTACAGAAAAATGAACTGGGGAAGCATTAAAGGTGATAATTCACAAACTGAATTCACTTGGAGAACTCAAAATTTCAAGTCAGCAAAAAGTTGGCCGTGGACCTACAGGGGCAGAGGAATCAGAGTAAAGTTCAATTTCCAGTAACACCATTTGAAATCTTAACCATTCAGTATTTTGCAAAACGAAACCCTAGATTCTGTGATTTTCACGGACAACAGAAATATTTATCAGCAAAATTTATTGCTTTCTGAAGGAAAATCGAAAAATGGAGAATAGAGTAAATACGTTGGAGAAAGGTCTCCGACTTGAAGAGATTTAGAATCCGAGAAGACCATCCCCGTGTAGAGTCCCCTATTTGTCAAAACCTCCCAAGAACATCAGAGGAATTCTCGGATGCCCATGTAACTTTAAATAAATAAATAAATAAATAAATAAATATAATAATAATAATAATAATAACAAGGAAAAAAAGAAAAGTAAGTATGGGTTTGGTTTTTTTTTGGGTTAACCTCATACACTTTATTTTGTAAGGAGTTTGAACCTAAATGTTTAACTATGGTTAAATTTTAACTGTATTTACTTTTGTTTATGTGAATTTGTTTAACAACAACGCATTATCTAATTTATTTATCTATCTCTTTTTTTTAGACTCAGTGTCAGAACAAAAATTATGAAAATAAAACTTGTCTCGTTTGCTTACGCAGTTCAGATAAAATGAGATAAGATGTTTTGTTGAAAGTTGAATAAAATATTGTTATAATATAAATTTTTAATATTATTTTTATTTTAAGATTTGAAAAAGTTGAATTGTTTATTATATTTTATATGAGACTTTGAGAAAATTATAATGATTATATTAGATGAGATGAGATAGTTTGATTTTGCGTAACCATACCAACCCGCTCATAAAAGTTTTCATTTCCCAACTAATAAAAGTTTTATGCAAATAATTTATCATCACACATTTTGGTGTGCAATCCCCTCCAACCCCCTCCCAACAAAAAAAAGGATAATTCCAACTACACAATGTTAAAATGAAATTGTTAGGTGGCTAACCTATTGGTCTCTCATTTTTTAAGTTGTGTAGATACATACTCATTCTCATAATGTAACTAACCACTAACCTACCTCAAGGAAAGCATAATTTGAAGCCACAATCCCCTTCAGTTGGAGATCCGCAACGGTTCATATATGGCATTGAATTTGTAGAAAGTGATGCATATTTTAATGAACAATGAACTCAACAAAATAAGGATGTTCTATAATTTGTCAAGATATAATGTATTAGTCCAGGCTACCAGGTCATCTGAAAATTTATCGTTCAAATAATCCTCTTGACGTGACAGTGTCACATGGTTTATTGTAAAAGCAAAACAAACACTGAAAGGCGTCCAGAAACATAAAATGAAAAATAATACCCTAAGAACCTGCTCGGTACCCTTTCTATTTTAAATCTCCCGGCCATTGAGTAATCAACCAATTGAAGTGGATTTCAATCTTTTTTTTTGTATTTTCAGACACTTTTGTGTTTGTTTTGTTTTTATGATAAACCATATGGCAGTGTCATTTGAGCGGTAAACTCCATATGACTGGATGTCATTTCTGATAGAGAAGTGGTACAATCACAAAGATATATCATAAAAGTAAACTTACAAACTAATATGGTTTCATATGATACATTAGATCTACTTTACAATTTAATGTACCATATCAAGCCACGCTAGTCTGTAAATTTAATTTCGCAATATGATAAAACATTTCTCATTATGAAATTGCATTACTTTTTTTTTTTTTGAAATAGAAATTGCATTACTCCAATCTTTAATTAAAGAGTTTTGCTACATAACATCTATCACACTCAACATTTTTTTAAATTTTTAAATTTTTTTTGAGTTTATTTTTTTAAAATTATTTCAAATTTTCTATTAATTATTCATATAATAAATATTTGATAAAAGAAAAAAAATTAAAAATTAAAAAAATATAAAATGTATAGTGTGAAGAAGTTGTGAAGATTTATAATTAATTAAAAGTCTTGGGATTTGGTATAAAATCAGTAGTTAATAAGTAGCCAATTTATGTACAAAATCTTTGATGTACGATTCTATGATCACCCTAGAGAGCAAAGTACAGTCGCTAAATAGAAGAGTACAGTCTCTATATATGGTTCGGTGCAGTGGGATTCCATTTCAAAAGGTCTCCTTCTCGTTGCTGGCTCTTTCTTTCCACTTCCCTTGTGATAAGATAACGAAGTCCTGATAAGCCATACCGAAGACTACTTTTGAACAAAAACAAATCTGAAAACTGAAAATGAAAAACCATTGCGTTCTCTTTCGGTGATTCGCTCTGAAAACAAAGACCTTCAGAACTTTCGCCTTTCCGCCAAAGTATGAAATCTCTTTTACCCTGGAACTCTGTTTTTTTCCTTCACTTTTATGTTTTTGTCTGTGGGTTCAGTGACTCTTTTTGTAGCAGGTATGAGTGTTGTTCACCCACCACCCCACAACCCCCCCTCTTTTATTTCCTTTTATTATGTTCTTTTCCTTTTTCTTCATGAGCAAACTGAGGATGGGGTTGTTGTAGGTTTAAAGTTATGTTATTTATAAAGAAATTGTCTTTGGTACTTTAAATGTACCTAATTTAAGGCATAGTTGAAATCTTGTCATCTCATTTAATTGGGAGTCGATCTTTACTTTGAGTCCTTATAGGAGTTTATTTCTTTGATTGTGCAAGAATTCTATTTTATTTGGTTTAGGAGTCCAGCAATGCATCAAATTCTTGGGGGTTAGTCTATTTTAAATTATATTTAATTTCGAATTTCCCCTTTTATTAAAAAGAGAAGTATTTTAACAAAAAACTTGTGGTTTCTTTCCCATAAAGAGATCTATTTTTGTGATCTCTCCTATCCGAAAGGAGTTTTTCATTGAATTTTCCTCTACATTTGTGAGACAGATCTTGGATATTCATCGGCATTTGGCACTGATACTAGGTAAGTTGAATAGCTTTCTCAGTGGGGAACATATCTGAAAATCTTCATGGCGCCTGTATACTTTGATTGCCTGTTCATACCAAAAAGTCACATAATCAAAGTTGACTGCTTTTATGATACTTCATGTGCAAGCTGGCTTTCTGTGAGTTGAGTTTTTGTCATCAACTTTTTTGGTTCTCTTGGTCGTACATCCTGTGCAGCTTCAAGGAAGATCCAGAACCCTAAAATAATCGTGATTCTCTGAAATGATATAATGACGTTAAAGGTTGTATTATCCGTATCTTAGAATTAGTGAAAGTTCTTATTTTACCTGAAGTGTTCAGCAAGAAGTCTTTTTAGAACTATCGATCGCCCTACTAAAAAACCAGTGGTTGGCCAATGTAAAATCAAGACCCAGGCCTTATACTTGTGAGGTTCTTCGGAACCCAACCCAAGCTTTGTTACTGGGGGTTATTATAGAACCAGCTTGTTAGTTTTTTTCCCCACATCATTAAGTAAAGGGAACTTTACAGGAATCCGAAGGTTCAGCTGAAAAAAGGTGTCAAGGCATGTAACATATGAGCCATGCAGTGACCAACAAAATAATTCACCTGAGGCTTCTATGGTGGACTCTGGTTCAGCATCCATTTCAAGAAACATGAGCAGAAGAGTTATATGCGAAGAAATTGATTTTGTAAGTAACATGATCTGATGTCCATTTGCAGCTGTATGATTATGCTGCTTAATTAAATGAGAGTTAACTGAATTATACAATGTTTATCTTTGTTTGTTATAAATCATTTGTTTAGGTTTGCGGCTTGATTGAAAGGTGCTTGCAGTTGTATATGAACAAAAATGAGGTGGTGGAAACCCTTCTGTGCCTTGCAAATATTGAACCTGGCTTCACCACCTTGGGTAAGATACTATTTTATTATCTAGAAGTTCCCCCATTCTCACATCGTTTCCCATTGTGAAACAGCCATTTGCCCCAAATGTTAAAAATTGATGGAAAGAAGTAGATTTAATTATCTACATTATATCCTTGACACTCCCCCTTACATGTGGGTCAGACTCTCCTTCAATAAGTAGGTTCAACACGTGGAATATTTAATCAAATGAGGTAGAGTATAGAGTCAAAGTTCGAACTTAGAACCTCTGTTCTAATACCCTGTGAAACCACTAGTTATCCCAAAAGTTCAAGCTGTTGGGAATAGACAGATTTAATTATTTATATATCATTTGAGAGCTGTCCTGTGGGGTCCCCACGGGGTGGGGGGGTGGGGGAATTTTCATTTAAATGAAAATAAAAAATTAGTAGGAACATTATATTCCATTGTTGCTCAGCAGCAAATTCAATGAAATTATGCAAGTCACAGAGCACCTGTAGAATTGGAACCCATAATTACTCAATACTTTATTTTATAGTTATCTTCTTCATCCAATTGCTCTAATGTCCAAGTTTTCATTTTTCTTTAACTTAGTATGGCAGAGGCTTGAAGAAGAAAATGCAGAATTTTTCAAGTCTTACTGCGTAAGGGTAAAGCTGAACAAACAAATCCAATTGTTCAATGATTTACTCGAGAAGCAGTCCGAACTAATGAACAGTTCTTCACCTCAGAGTGGGATTCATTGCATGCCGGGTAAGTGATGCAGCAGATTCTGCATGCAAGATTAACGCAGCATGTGAGCTACCGGGATTGAACTAGGTAATGCCGTAAACAGAGGAAGTCTTCCAGGAAAGGCCGTAAACAGAGGAAGTCTTCAACAGCTCTTCAATTTATTGCAGATTTCATTTTACAATTTTAATGTTTCCATTTTAATAAGTTTTCCTTCGTGATGGTTTGTTAGCGATATCTTTCCTTTTCAAAACAAGTTTCCTTAGTTGGTTTTCTCGTATAAGGGAACCGAATATGGGAGGGCATGGGTATGTTGGATTTTGAAAACATTACAGAGTTTTGAATAAACTTGTGACTCTTTGTTGGAGAAGACACAGCTTTTCTTGCATTTTATTTTTTTCTTTCTTTCGTACGTTTCCGCTACGTCAGTAAGTTTTCCTGCAAAATTTCGTAGGATATTTAAGCCTTTAAGCCGTGAACAAATTTGAAACTGTAAAACCGAAAACTGATGAGTGGGAATATACTCTCTTAGCTCTTTTAGGTGCCATAATATAAAATGTCTATCTGGCTGGTCAACTTTTTGAGCTAATTACTTTCAATGGTTTTCGGCACACTTCTTTTATTTCTTGGTTTGGATCAAGATCAATATAAAACTTTATTCCAAAGGGATTAGATTTATTCCAAGTATAAATACAATTCTATAAGCACCTTTGAAATGAATACGACCTTTAATGATTGATGACATTGCTGACCATGTCAACCATGCCCAAGGATTGAAATTCTACAGTATAGCAATGCAGACTTTGATTAGAGGACAAAAGATTGGCTCCAAAAGGCTCTTTAAGAAATATTATATGGATTTTATCTTTTTTCCCCCCATGAAATTGCACTTCCTTATATACGAAATCAAATCATACGAAAAGGAACCTTTGTTATGTATTCACTATTGATTGGAAGTGAGAATATTCCTCACTTGTTTAATGGTCTTTGTTATGTAGCTCATGTTGAAAAGCTTAACTAGTTAATTGGTACATGGATGTTTTTCATGAATCATTGTTTAGAAAATTTTTGACTTTTCGAAAGAAAACGTCATCCAATGTACTTAGAGAATGTCAGCACCAAACAAGTGTCTTCTCTGATTGTTGCGAAGTAAAAGTGCCTTGACTTGTGGGAGTTCTGGGTTTAGTTTGCCAGCTTTAAGGCCTTGCAGAAGAAAATCCAATTCCACCTGCATTTCTAGCATACCAGCCATACCAAACCTCACTTGAAAAAATGGCATATCCCTTTACAAACACAAGTCTCGTTCCCAAGGTAGGAGACAGAATAAGTGTTCACTCTCCACTCCATTCCATTTGAACCAAATTGACTCTAATTAAGAGTTAGCAGTGTTAGTCCTTTGCCATTTCTGTATCATGACTATCATTGTAATTCACTTTTTTTTTTCCCTGTAATGCAGTTAATAATCCACCTCTGGGGTATCCAATTCTGCAGCAGCCTTCAATTTCTTTTATTAGTCAATACCCAAGTTATTTTGTGGACCGTATGCCCAGCTGTCAGGCGGTACACAGAATCCCTTCACCAGGCAATTTCAACCCTACACAAGTAAATTCTGGGAAATAGTGAGAATTTTATCGCTTATCCAATTTTTTTCCTCCCTGTCATTTGTCTTTGTTGGTTGTTCAATTCGTTTTTGTTATATGCATGAGTAACTCTAAAAAAGAGCCTGTATTCAATAGACACATTCTATATTTAATATTCAACTTTTAGATCTGCTTCTGGCTCATTTATTGCGTATATTGCACAGAGACATTACAAACATATCTGAATTTTCTGATTGCATATAAAATCGAATGACATTTTCTTGTCTATAGATAAATGTTGTCCACAACCAACATTGTGCAACTACTGATTCATTTCAATTTTCTTGTCTATCAAGTCTGATTGAATAAGAACTGAGGGTCTTAAAGCAGATGTCACCTGCCATTTGCCCACATTTACTTTTAAATGAAAGAGAGAAAGGGGACACACTCAGTTACTTTTTGTGATCACTTAAAGGATGGGGCTTGATTTTGGCTTCGTGAGTTGGGATTAGTTAGGTAAAAAGTAGTGGACCTTCACCTTAATTATTCTAGACTAAGACCTAGATGATGACTGATGAGTTAAGTTGAGTTCATTTAGAATTAATACTTTCTTTTGTGTTAAACTGTTTATTTTGCCAAAGCTTACTTCATGTCGATTTGGTAAAAAAAAAAAAAAAAGAGTCACTATGAAGTGGCTTGGGAGCTTTACTCCACTGGGTACATGCTTTCACTCCTGTTTCTATGTCTTCTCTCTGCCTGGAGTTATACTCTCTGTCTCAGATTTCTAAATCCTATTTATTTCTTTCATCAAATGTTGGCTGAACTCGGGAGATTGATTCTCAGGACTTGTACAGAACTTAATCGTTAAATGGAATGGTAGGAACAAGTGAGAATTATCTATGGCCTCATTTATCATATGTAATTGCTAGCTTACTGCTTTTCTCCATGTTGAAATATGGTGGCCAGCTGTGCCGCCGATACAGTACCTTCCATTCCTACTTGTTCTACCAAGTTGGAGAATCATTCAAGTTCTGCATTAATGGCATCCTGTGGCCAAGTTCCCTTCACTTTATCAGCGATGGCAGGACTTGGAATGGAAACACCAGACTTAACGCTACAAATAATCTTCATGTGGAAAATGTAGAAGGGTTGCAACTTGTCTCTGATGGTCAAAATGGACCACCCAAGGAACTTCAATCATTAATGCAGATTTCTTGGAATTCAAGCGTCTCAGATATAGCTGCGGGGTGGCAAAACTTACAAGGTGATATGCGGCTATCTTTCTTAAAAGCTTTGCTTAATTTGAGCAATTGTTGGTCCAGGTGCAGCTAGTTGTCACACAATTGATTATCTATCACCTTTGAGTTATGATTCCAAACTTGCACAAGTTGGTGGTTTGGCACTTGACTAATAGTTGGTTCATGAGTCTAAATTAGTAAGAAACTCGTAGTTTCTTGGATATAATAAAATATGAGTGTTGTGAAAGCGAAAGTGCATTTCACTCCAAAAGAGAAAAGTGGAGCAGTGTCCAAATACAGTTGTGAAATCACATTTATTTAAGGAATGTAGGGAACATGTTTTTGTACCATCATGGTTTGATGAAAAGCTTTCATTTTAATGGTTTACCCATGTACAGTTTTGTACAGTACTTTGGCCTTTCCTTAGTATAGTATTGACAATTCCATGGGCACTCCAGCGGCTTCTAGTTAGAATGAGCAAGAAAACTGCAAAAATCGTCAACTGGATCTGCATTTATGAAATAAAAGTATAGTAGAAGCTGTCATGCATTTATTAGAAGTAAATCGTAACCCCCCCTTTTGTCCAACTCCTATCTCTCACCTTTCTGTGTCTCTCTCTTCTCCTAGAGTGACCGGAAGAACTCCATTCTTAACATCTCTTAACATGTTTCTATTTTTTGACAGATGTTGGAACACCAGGCAACTTATTCGGGCGGCACCATTTTACCTTTTGATGCAGATGGGTTGCCTGAATCTACAGAGCAAAAATCCGTGGGTAAAGTAAAGCTCGCTTGCTTTTTATGATGTTTTCTATGTTGAACCAACTGGATTACAATCTTCTTAGCGTACAAGTTTTGGAAATAAACTATGCATGAAGAACATTCTGAAGAGAGAGAGAGAGAGAGAGAGAGTTGGTTCACATTCAAGAAATGCGGTCAAGTTAAATATTTTTGAAGTGTGCATGTAGAGGCTGGACTGCATAATATAGGTAGGGACCCTACTGCAAATAACTGCAATGGATCAGTTCCTTTAGGGTAGGTTTGGCAAGTGGGATGAAACACAAAATTCTCATCTTATCTCATCATTACAACTTTTTTAAATTCTTATATAAAATATAATAAATAATTCAACTTTTTCAAATCACAATTAAAATTTTTTAAATCTCAAAACAATAATAATATTAAAAGATAATATTTTAAACTTTTATTTAAAATAAAAAATTCTCATCTCACTATCCAGATGATCATTTAGATGCATGGTACCCATGTAATTTATGGGTGGATCAAGCCATAGGCCTAAGCATGGTCTACCATAACATATTATAATTCTATCAGCGGTTTTCCTTGTGGCCTCATGATGTGGGGCTAGTGCAAAATTTTGCACACAAGGATAAGTGTGTTGGCCAATCAGATAAATCAAATAATTCAAGACATGTCATACATAGCATAAACATTAGTAAAAGCAATCGTGAATTTTATTTCCTTATGTGAAATTTTTTATGAAATTCTTATATTTATTATGTTTACATTTGATGGGTTTTTTACTAAGCTTTTGACTCATTTAGTTTTATTATGTTTTTTTACTACCCAGGTGAGGATGATGAGTATGAGCAAGCAGATCAGTCGGGAAGGTTTTCGTTAGTGGCCCGGTCTTATAAAGTTGGACTTGTTGTTTATTTGCTTTGTTACTAGAGTCGGGCCATAACCTTTTTACTTATTTGCTTATATTAGCCTATGGCCAGAGAAATAGGGATATAGTAAAGGGATTCTGACAGTATATTACTGTTGGGAAATATTGTAAAGGCATGTGGAAAGTAATAGAATTTCTCATTCCTCTTTTTTCCTTCTTCTCTACAGAGGTGCTTCACTCGAAGTGAG
The DNA here is from genome assembly GCF_001411555.2 of Juglans regia. Classification (NCBI taxonomy): domain Eukaryota; kingdom Viridiplantae; phylum Streptophyta; class Magnoliopsida; order Fagales; family Juglandaceae; genus Juglans; species Juglans regia. The sequence continues at coordinate 1,288,303 of NC_049916.1, forward strand.
CTTATCTGGGTCTTTTCCTTAGAGTTTTGGTGTGCAACATAATGTACAAGACTTCTTTGCCCTCACTAGTTTTCGTTATGTAGCAACAGTTTTGGGAGTGAGAAGCGAAAAGAGGCTTTTGGAAAGAATTAAGGTTTTAACAAAAAAGGAGATGGAGTTCTGCTAGAAAGTACAAGGCCCAAAATCATTTCCCTCAACAATTTGTTATTAATATAGGTTCTCGATCGGGCTTAAAGCCCAAACATTTACAATACAAGTTCCACGTTTCTCCCTGTATGACCGATTCGTACCTAATAAGAGAAATACTTACAGTCGGTCTGGCTGGTTTTCACATAAAAATAGCTTCCCACTTATAAGCTTACACGTAAGCCATCTACCGTATCTATCCTAAACCATCAAACATCATAAAATCAATTTGTTTGAAAAAATACTTGCTTTCCCCTTCGAAGCAAATCCTTTGCACAGGCCTTCGTCCTTCGCACCCGCACCCGGACCCCCACCCCTGATTCATCTTCGCAACCCAGCACCCACTTCGTCGAATCGCACCCGCACCCTTGAATCACATCCCCTAGGTCGAAGCTCAATCTGACAATCCCCCTTCATCGAATCACACTCGCACCCCCGTTCGCAACCCCGAATCACATCCCCTAAGTCGATTCTCAACCCGAGCACCCCCTTCGTCGAAGCTCAACCCGAAGTCGAAGCTCAACACGAAGCTCATCCCCACGAATCGGCGTCGATCAGACTCCCCCTTCGTTGAAGCTCAACCCAAAGAAAATCCCCACAAATCGGCGTTGGACCCCCTCTTCGTCGAAGCTCATCCCCAAAATTGGTATACCCATTTCTGGATTTCTCATTTGACAAATGGTTTGAGTGGTTTGAATACATGATTATTTATTACTCTGGAATCAAAATTCTACTACTTAGAGAATACACAAGATGATAGGCAACTAGGCTGAGATTCGAATTTCATTTCTACTTATACATTAATCTGGGGGTCAATTATCACAACAAGTAATGCTCTTGATTCAATACACATTGGTTTGCTGAGTCTAGTGTCTAGTATGCATAAAGTTTTGCATACACATGGGTAAACTTGAATCTCTTTGCGTCACAAGCCAATTTACAGAGCTAGAAGTTACTATAATTAGGTTAGCTAGTTTATGTTGTATTTGTCATCATGTATTAGAATATTTAGTGAGTAAGATTGACAAAGGGGACTAAATATTATAAGATCAATGGGTATACAACTTTCATTCCCCATATTTTTGACCCTTGGCTTTGAGGCTTATTTGTTAACTATCAACATGTTCTGTTTGTACTTTCTAGCTACATTACATATTCTGTTAACTATCAAAGTTCAAAGAATAGGCAAAACATGCTCTGTTTGTGCGCTTGTAATTGAAGTTCATTTGTATTCTTCTAAAAGAGACTGTTTCTTACCCTTGGCTTTGAGGCTTATTTGTTAACTATCTATAATTTTATAGAATCTCTTAGTTTGCAATCCAGGACATGAAACAATCATGTCGTGGGAGTTTTATGGTACCTATGGTTAAAATTTTATAGAATCTCTTAATTGCAGAATGTACCTATCCTAGATAAATTTTTTTAGTCACTACTTACTTTCTTTCTTCAATATTATGATAGCAAATGAAGAGTTTGGATTCTCATTCCGGGTCAAGTTCTTGGACCATAAGAGGGGAAGACAAAGTTGTTTTGGAGAGACCACTTTGCTATTGTGGCTGCCAAGCAAAGCTACGGATATTTGGAAAAGCAAAAAGTTTTGGTAGAAGATTTTTCAATTGTCTAAACTACAAAACTAATAAACAATCTGGATTTTTCGAGTGGATTGATCTTCAAAGTGAGCAAAACAGCTGCTGTAAGATGACGTTGGAGTTAGCTGAACGGAGGCACCATAGGCTACTTCATGAGCGGCTACACATCGAACATTCCAAATTTAAAGCATTGGATAAGAAGTATAAGAGAGTCTTGAAAGTGTTACTCTTGTCATGGTTTTTTTTTATAATAGTTTGTGGTGTGATTTTTATATATCCAAAAAATTACAATGTATCTCGGTCAGTGCTACGACTCATGTAACACGTTGTCGGCGTCTAACACTTTGAGATTAGATGCTTGTATTTGAATGTACTAAATGTGATTAATGTAATGAGAACATCTTTCATGGATTGAATGTATTTGAAATTTCCCAACTTTATTGGTATGATCAGATGCTGATTAGTTTATTTGAAATTCTCTATGTCCAAGTAAGGTTTTTGCCATGGCACTAAAATTGAATCCAAGCATATCATAGATAAACCAATATCAAATTCATGAATACATGTCATTGTCCAATAGAAAATCCAATCAAAATAAAATACATAATGTCTTGTAGCTAAACTGCCACATCGGTACAACAAACATTGGTACACAAAGTCTCTTCACAATCTGAATTCCGCCAAACTTGTGAAGAAAGCCAAATTCCCTGTCACATTAAAAATAAAGACGGATTAAATTAATCATTTTGTTGAAGTTGAATTAAACATAAGAAAAGACAAATAAAGAAACATACAAGATATAAGAAAATTTACACATTCATTCTAAATGTATCGATATGTTGTCAGTTGTTGGCCCATAATCCCTACAAAAACAATAACAAAACACAAACTTTTTCAATTCAAAACTGATAAAATACAAATAACTACAAAACTAATATACCTCAATGAAAGACAATTATTTTTTGCATGTCCCTTATTCTTGCAAATGTTACAATGTCTTTTCTTTGTTGTTTGTATTTCTTTTGGGTTCTTCACTCTTAATGATTTTGGTCGTCCTTTTGTTGGCACCCGTGGAGGATCTTGGACTGTTTGTGAAAAGTTCGATACAACTTGACTTCTTACCATCTGAATGTCATTGGTTGACTCCCCTCTTTGTGAACATTCTACATGATCTTTCATTGCAAGTAATTCTTTGTGAACCTTCTCTAATGCAAGGCATAGGTGATTGAGTTTTGCAGTTGACTGCGACCCAAGTTCAACAATGTCATAAAGTTGTATCATCAACTTGCTTTTTCTCATCGTAGGATCATCTTGTCCTTGCCGAACTTGCCCTTCAGAACATGATATGTCAGGAATGGGTCGATTCTTAGCATTAATAGTCCATCTTTCTAGAACATAATGCTGTGGCAACCTATCTAACTTCGCTTTCTTGCCAAAAACACACAAGATATGCCTACAAAGAAGCCCCATAAACTCCCACATTTGGCATGTACATGTTGCATGTCCGTCATCACTTTCCAATATCATTTGGTAAACAGGTGTTTCTTTACCATAAGGCACGACTCCATATATCTTGCTTTCACCCTCTTTGGACAATTTTGTTGGTTTGTACCGTAGACTATTGAACAGATCATCTTGGAAGATCATGAAAGACTTTCTTGTATAAAACATTGTTGTCTCCTCTTCAATTTTAAGAGGTGTCTTCAATATCGCCCGCTTAGATTTTGTCCGCATATCTTTCTCTTTTTCTTTAAAGTAACGTGCATCTATAGCTTTTTTATACTAATACAAAAAGTCACTAACCATAGTGTTTGAACGAACGTAATCTTTAAAAAATTTATTCATGCTTTCACTTCTTTGAGTTGTTGACATGCCGGCACAGAATGTTGAACACAAGTAAGCCAGAACCCACTTATCTCGTCGGCTATAAAGATTTTGCAGCCAAATATTTCCTCGTAGCTCATACTTCACTAATATAGAAGTCCATTTTTGCTTGAACTCATCAGTTCTAATTGTCTCATGGATGCAATGACGAAAATCTTTCTCAAAGTTCAAATATTTGTTATATACATGGGCCAAGTATTCGGGAAACTTTTATAAAGTTTGCCATAAGCACAACCTATGAGTTGTGTTTGGGAGTACCTCTGCAATGGCCTTAGCCATAGCCTTGTCATCATCGGTAATTATAGTTGAAGGGGCTTTACCAAGCATTGCTTCTTGCTATGTTCTCAATAACCATGTATATGATTCTACTGTTTCGTTAACTAACAAGGCACAACCAAACATTATGGTCTGATGATGATGGTTAACTCCAGAAAATGACACAAATGGCATCTTATAAATATTGGTCAGGTACGTGGCATCAAATGTAACAACAACTCCAAAATACTGATATGCAGCTCTTAATCGCGCATCGGCCCAAAAAAAATTTCCCATACACCCATCCTTTTCAACTTGCATGGAGTACACAAATCCAGGTTCTGTGAGTTGTCGCTCAAGAAAGTAAGAATATAACCTTTGGGCATCCCCTTCTTCAAATACTTTTCTCCTTTTGTTTCTCAAGTAATTTTCAACATCCTTACCAATACATCCAACATTGAAGTCACCACCTGATTCGTTACTCAACACTGACATAATATTCCTTATCGATACACCGGATTCATTCAAAGTCATAATAGGTTTTTTTTTTTTTACTTTAGTAACATTCCTATTTCCACGGAGTAAACTTGTACTCCTCGGTGTAAGTAGAACATGGTTATATCCAACCACAAACTTGTTCACTATCCACTTCTTACCATCTTTTTTTATTCCCATCATTGCTTTACATCCAATCTTTGTCTCGACAAGTTCAGGAACTGTTCGTTCTTTTTCTTTTCGACTTACCCGCCAAAATCCTTCCCCTGTGCAAACATAGTCTACTGCACAAAGTTTTTTTATCATCTCTCGACAATCGAGTATGATTGGTCAGGATTGCAAAACCTTTCCGTCTTGCATATGCCTTGTAAAATGCTTGGGCGTCTTCCACATAGTCAAATATCATGCCAATGTATGGCTCCAAAGGACTACTACTCGAATCTTCCACATTCACTTCTTCTTCGACATTCACTCCATCTTCAACATTAACCCCATATTCGACATTCAAACCATCTTCAACATTCACACAATATTCGACATTCATGTTATCTTCAACATTCACCCCATCTTTAACATTGACATTACATTGTCCATCTACACTTTAAGCCTCAAGTTCATCACTATTAACCCAAGAAATTTGTTCCTTCAATACAAAACCACCACATTATAAATTCATTAGTTATTCAAAACAACTGCATTAAACATTGAAATTATAAATTCAATAGTTATTCAAAACATTTGTGTGCATTAAAAAGTATAGTTGATACAAGTAAAGTTGCAGCTATAACATAGTTAAAATTAATAAAAGGTGCAAACCAATCAGATTGCATATTCTCCAAACATAGAGTTCACCAAATCATCAAACTTAATTGTTCCCTGCTTTATGTCAAGAATTAACTATAGACTTAGAATAAACAAAGAGAAGCGCAATATGATGGCAAGATTATTGACAATAAGGATCACACAAACTATATACCAAGTCCACATATGCACTAAAATCGAGTCTTTCCAAAATATGCAAGTACTACTGCATGCATGCAAGGAGTTAGTCCAGTTGATCTTTTCTGCAAAGAGATGTCCTCATAGGCTATTACGGGGCTGACTACTAGATAAGCACCTAGCTACAAGACATTACATTGTCGCAAACATAGGCCAGGTGGATAATGGTTTACATAAGCCAGAATAATGGTTTATATAGGCCATTAATCATTTTTTTATTTTTATTTTTATTTATGGTTTTTGAAACTAGGTTTAATGGACAGAGGTAGCATGGCTTTGTTTGCAAGCCTTTTATGCAAATAAATTTGAATTTACTTAGAAGATTAAGAAGAAAGGCTTAACAAAGCTAGAAATCCTGAGAGTCAGCCATGAAATCCTTGTAGGCAATGGAGTATCAGCCATTTACAGCCCTTTGTGGCATTTAATCAAACACATACTTGAGTGTCAGCCATGAAATCCTTGTGGGCAACTGGTTGCTTCGGCGTTGGACTTTCTAAGCTTCATCGGCGTCAAACTAAGATTGGGGCGGTGCAAATGAGATCAGAGATGTTTGGCAAGTGCCACAAGAAAGGGGCGGTGCAATCTGGCCCAGAATTGCGTCGTGCTAGTGCAAGAGAGGGGCGCTGGTCATGCCTTCGAGTTGTCGCGTTACACGTCGGCGTCGGTGTCGGCGTCGGACTGAGATGCTTGGGTCGGCGTCGGCGTTGGACTGAAGGAGGTGCACAGACCAGCGAAGCAGCAAGCAACCCGAATGCTTTTGGGCAGTGCAAATGACAAAGGAACTACCTTGATTCTTCGTGGTCTACCGTATTGCCTTTTGTGTGTTTTTTCATACGTGTCATTACTTGATTGGAGGGCTGTTTTTCACACAAAAACAGCTGGAGCGTTGGGAAGCGGCTCTGACCTAATAATATAAGTTTTTTGGTTAGGATTAAAGTCCAAAAGCAATTAAAATTCAAGTTCCACCTTACGCCCTATATGATTTATGTCCAATTGAAAATAAAAATAATTACAATAATAATAACTGATGATTCACTTTGGAAACAACGACATAAAATTATTAAAAAAATTATTTGCAAGCCTTTTTCTTTTTTTTACATGCTCTACACACCAGATTTACAAGTAACAAACATTTGGAAATGACCAAAATTGGTACATCCAATTCCTCGATATACATTGAATATAAGAATTTCAACAATAAAGGTTTACCTTGGCTATCAATCCACACCGGGAGTATACATTTAACAATTGGGTTGCATATAATTTGGTGGCCCGAATCATCAGTTATTAAGTTCATTGCATACAAAGGCTAAATCATTTTCAAAGTAGTTACCTCAATTATTAATTTTAACAATAAATCACCCCATACATTAGACTATAATTCTTAAAAAAATATGGATGAATGGTCTATGTTATAATTTAGATCACCAAAGAAAAAAAAAAAACAATGAGTTTCCAAATGTGACATAGATGAATCGTTGAGCTATTCCAAGAATATAATACAAATAACTTAATCTACTACTTTCCATTAGTTTAAACTTTTTTGATAAATAGAGATTTCATATGATATCAAAGCAGATATCCTAAGTTTGAACTCTCGAGTAATAAATTCTACCACTTCCTATCTGTTTGAGTTTTCTAGGCAAATGATGATTAAACTACTTGTAATGGTAATGTCCAAACCATTTACATGAGCTATTAGCCATGCATGCATGGTTACATTCGTTGTGTCTTGCATCGATCTCACTTGTGCCCCCAACAACTTTTGATAGAATTAGCAACAATAAAAATGGAAATGAGAAGGCATAGATATTTCCTGTACGATCTTGAGTTGCGTATATAATGACCTTGATTTATTGTGCTCCAAACATATATGCAGCAAATATGGTCAATATATACAAGGTAAGAAAAATCACATGTAAAATATGTGTATATATGTATATATAGAATATTACCTTGATTAGGAGATCATGTATGCATTTACTTTCTTATTTCACTTGGCCTCTTTCCCTATAAATAGACCATCTTACTGTACATAACATTCATTAAAAAATATAAGTGTATTTCAATTTCTATTTTTACTAGGGGTGGGCAACGCCCCTCACCCCGCACTCTTCCTATTTTTAATGTAAAAATTTTTAATTTATAATATTTATATAAGTAATTTATATAAATATATTATATATAAATATATACAATTTGTTAAAATAACTTCAAGTTAATGGGATTATCTTGGCCTCCTAGGCCAACCATTATATAAGAGGCCAAGGCAATACAATAGTGATAGTTAAGCAATGTGAGACTTAACGGTAAGTCTCACATTGCTTAACTATCACTATTGTATTGCCTTGGCCTCCTATATAATGGTTGGCCTAGGAGGCTAAGACAATCTAAAATATAACTCCAATGAGTTTGTATTTTTTTAATGTATAAATTTCAATTTATACTTTAAATTATATTATAATTTGAGTCTAAAAATATTTTTAGACTAAAAAAAAAATTTAAACAATAGGTTGAGCGGGGGGCGGGGGGCGGTGCGGTGAGGTGCGGTTTCTACCCCACCCCCCGGTAGCGGGGTATGAAACCCCTCCACCCGCATGGTGCGGGGCGGGGGGCAGAGAGGGGGTGCCCCTGCCCCGCACCATGCGGGTAGCACCCCTAATTTTTACTTAATTTCATCATGGCCTCAAAGCCACATGTTCCCTGTAGACTCTTTGCATAGTTTTTTCGGCATTTTTTTTTTCTTGCAAGGTACAAATCATCTGATTTGTGAAAGACCCGATCCCATCTGTCGTCACACGTGTTGCAATGGCCCACCACAACGTTTAGCCCTCAACTCCATGATCAAACACAAGTATCATAACTTGTAATTAGACACTATAGTATAAGTCTTGTATAGAAATAAATTAGACACTAATATAGAAATAATTAATAAGTCTAGTATAATAAGTTGATAACACATAATATCAATTTACTAAAGTATAATAGCATGTAATTAGATATTATAAATAAGTCTAATATAGAAATATTTATCAAATATTTCACAAAATGATCCAAACTCAATTATCTTGTTCCATCAAAATATTTCGTTCAGATAATGCCATGGAGTATAATGAAAATTATTTTCTTGACTACTTATCCCAACATGGGACCATTTCCTAAAGATCTTGTCCCTACACTTCTCAACATAATGGACTTGTCAAAAGAAACACACAGACACATCTTAGATACTATACATACTCTTCTTGTCTCTGCATATGCTCTTGAACTATTTTGGGGGTGAAGTTTCTCTCACAATAGTATACACTATTAATCGGGTTCCCTTACAAACTATTCACAACGACACACCTTTTGAGCTTCTCTACTGTAAAATACCTAAATATTCTTTACTTCATGTTTTTTAGTGTGCTTGTTTTATCACTTTGCCTCTACACGAATGCACCAAACTTGAACCACGTTCTCGATTATGTTGTTTTCTTGGTTATGAGATTTCACAAAAAGGCTATCATTGTTATGATCCCATCACTAGACCTCATCGTTTTTCTCGTCACATGATGTTCTTGGAACATCAAACGTTTATAATTTTTTCTCGTTTCTCTTCTTCACCTTTGTAGTATTTTCTTATTTTCACTAACATTTCCATTGATTCAATCCCTAACTTCATTGTAGAGATGTCCCGCTCCTCATATAGTCTCTTTATGGCCTTTCTTGATACGCTTGATGAGGCTGGTGATCCTTTAACTGCATCACATGTCCCAGAGCCCTCCCAAGTATTTGAATTTCATCACTCTAGTCACGTAAGAGCAACTCCTGCACATCTCCAAGATTATCACTGTTTTTATACTCTTGTTACTTTTCATGAACCTTGCACTTATTGTGAAGCAAGTTATGATCCACTTTGGCAAAAAAGCCATGTCAGATGAATTAGTTGCACTTACCAGAACTCGTACTTGGGACTAGGGGTGTACAGGAACCGATTGAACCGGTTGTCACTGATAGGAATTGGCCGTCGGAGTCAGGAACTGGCTAGAACCGGTCGGCCGATGATAGGAATTTGGTAAAATTGACGTCGATTGGTTTGGTCCCAGTTTGAACCAATGTCAAACTACTGAAACAACCGATAGCAAATATATATATTTTTATATATATCTTGCTTAAAATGATGTCGTTTAACTTAAGTGAGTTAAATGGTGTCGTTTTACACCTAAGGTTTAGAAGCATAATAATACGAAACAGCGCTGTTTGGTTTAATACACCAAATAACGTCATTTGGATTTAGGGTTTATTGCCCTTTTCTCTCCTCCTCCTCCTTCTGATTCTCTCTTTCTTAGTTTCTCTTTCAGACTCACTCTCTCCTCTCTCACAAGCCGACAATTGCACATCATCTCTTCTCTTTCAGGCCGCCAATGAGATCCACCTCGCCTCGATGTCATCTCACATCTGATCTCTCTCTCGCAGTCTCTCTCGCTCTCTCGTGGCGAATCTCTATGTCTGATGTTTGTGACTCCAAAGTCCGTATGTCTATATCGGTATGATTTTGATTTTTTGAGTTTGTTTATTATGAAATTTTACAATATAAATCATTGAATATGTAGTATGTTTTTGAAAATTTCCATATTTGTTGCTTTCGTTACCAATCGGGGATCGTGATTGAGTTTTGGACCTTGGTCATTTTCTGGGTTTGTAATTTGTGTGTGTTTGCATAATCGATTGGAGACTGGCGAACCGACCAGAATCACTCCGAGATGGACATCGCCAATTTTCTCCCCCTTAATCGGTCAGTTTCGGTCGGCACCACCTCTTTAAAAAAATATCGGTGCAGTTTTGATTCAAAATCTGAATCAAAACCGCATCGATAGTGTCGGTTGATCTAGTTGAAGAAGTATATATACACAACCTCCACCTGGCTATGAGCATCCTCCTCACAAAGTCTGCCGCCTTCGTTGTGCACTTTATGGTATCAAGCAAGCTCCTCGTGCGTGGTTTGCCAAATTCAGTTCTATGGTCACCCAACAAGGGTTTGTTCCCTGCTTATATGACTCTACATAGTTTCTATGGACCATTGATGCATGTATTATTATCATCCTTCTATATGTTGATGACATGAAAATCACCGGATACGACATTTCTAGGATACAAAGTCTTCAAACCTTTATGAGTCAAAATTTCAAGATAAAGGACTTAAGCAAACTCAACTACTTTCTTGGAATTGAGGTTACTTCTGGCATAGACGGTTGTTACATCTCTCAATCTAAATATGCTTTTGATTTGCTTTCCCAGACTAGTTTGACTGACAGAAAGATTGTCAACAATCATCGAGACCAATGTCAAGCTTCTTATTACCGATGGTGTTCCTCTTTCTGATGTGACTCTTTGTAGGCAGTTGGGGTAATCTTATTTATCTCACCGTTACACAACTAGATATTTTCTATGTGCTACATTTGGCTAACCAATTTATGTGTACTCCTTGAACTACCCACTATGTTGTCATTCTTCATATCTTGCGTTACATCAAGGGAACTCTATTTCATGGACTTCATTTTTCTTTACACTCATCTCTTGAGTTTCGAGCTTATTCTGATACTAACTGGGCTGAAGATCCTACTGATCGTCAATCTACCACCGGTTATTGCTTCTAATTACTAGGGACTTCTCTAATTTCTTAACGTAGTAAGAAACAACTTGTTGTTGCTCACTTTAGTACATAATCTGAGTATCAAGTTTTTGCTGACACTACATCTAAGCTTGTATGGATGGTTACATTGGCTTGTGGCAGATATGAGTGTCCTCAAACGATTTGTTCTCCCATTTGTTGTGACAATCAAAGTGCCATACAAATGCTCATAATGACGTTTTCCATAAATGTACTAAACATATTTTTCTTTTAGAATATGAAAAATTCTATTCATCGGTCCAGAGATCACACACCACACACTTATGATGTGGCAAACCCAATCCATTCCAAGTCCGGTCTAGTAGCTGAATCCCTCTCCCCTCGTGTTCCCTCTATCTTCCCTCTCCCTCATGTTCCCTTCTCCTGTTATGAACTTGTTGTGATTGTTGTGATGTAACTAAGGAAATGAATGGAGCTATAACAATGGGTGCTGTAATGGAAATAAGAGATGGATGAAAGGTGTTTGTGAAAATGCTAAAGAGAGTCACACATATATTGATAAGGGATTCTTCGAGGGAACCCAACCTCCTTACAGATCAGAGCTATTGATAATTTTCCATATGTCCCCCCTCCTTCCCCTCTCAGAACCATACCGCATAACCGTCTAACCGAAAGAACATAAGATAAAGTAACCTGAAATGATAAAGGCTAAATGACAGACACAAACACATCACTTAAGGTGAAGCGCACATCTTAACTAAAATAACAAAACACATCGTTTTATTCTTCCCTCTTCAAACAACACCGCATCTGTTCCAACCACACTACATGTTCCAGTGAGGTTCATAACAAATCCTATACCTTTAAAGAACCTTGTCCACAAGGTTTAAAGCATTAATACTACTTGAGGGCTCGTTCCTTCCCATTCAGCACCAATCCACTCAGCAATTATCATAAAGCAACTAAAACATTGCTTGCGAATTGATGGCCATATTGTAGCAAGTCCACTGTACCATTGTCCCATACTCTAGACCATAAAAGGTGTTTTAGCCACCCAAAAAACAGTCTAGCAAACCCCAAGACCAACCTTAGGAACAGTAGCAAAACCCAAGGTCATTTGGTAAGCCAAATTGTCCACTTGGCTTGTTTATATCCGAGCAAACCTTAGCAAGTAAGTGGTTTGGTCCCACCCCGGCATTGCATGTAAGAGCACTCCCAATGGCTCTTGTAAAATACACTTTTCTTTAAAATATAAGGAAAGATGGCCAAAAGTCCATTCCATTTGATCATCTATTCTATTTTTATTTTACATTTAGCCACAGTAAATCCTCTATATGTAGAGGTAACTGTTCATTCCTCTAAACAATTTTTTATTATTTTTCTCTCATTTCATCATCTTTTATTTTTTATCTTATTTTCATTTTAACCCTTTTATCACTTTTGCACAAGCCCCACTTTCTTATCTCTCATCTACTCTATAACACTCCGTTTATAGTCCCTTCAACTTTTATGCATGTAGAAGTTTTGATATTGTTAATAATAAATGCATGTATTTTTTTTTTATAGTTTTACTCTTTTTTTAAGTAATTTAAAATATTATATTATAGATAAAGATATTGTAAATATCACAATATATGATGTATAGAGAAATATTGCAAATATATGATGTATAGAGAAATATTTGAAATATATGCTGTGTAGAGAATATCATATTTGAAATAAATAAAAAATATTAAAAAATATAATATTTAAATAATAATATTTAAATAATATAAAGAAAAAATAGATAACCTAATGTATGAGATATTATAAAAGTCGGTATATAAAATAGAAAAAGTGAGTTTTGATGATGTATTTTAAAGGATAGGATAAAGAAGCCATTAGGAGTGCTCGACCAGTCTCTTCATAAAAAGTGGTTCTGAGTTCTTCAACAATTTCTCCATTGTTTATGCCCCTTTCTTTGCAGATATTAGTTATATCCAAGAATGCTTCATCCAAACTAGTAGCCATGAAGTTGGGATCATATCTATGGAAGACCTTTCTAGATAAATCTCTAAAATAAGTATATCCCTTTAAATCTGTGGGAACAAAATTAACTCTAGACATAATTTACATGCAATGAAACTTGGCATTGCTGCACGAATCCCAAATCTCTGTGCCTCATAATTGGCCTTAGAGATCATAGACATGCTACCAACAACCATTGGTTTGCCCTTCAACAATGGATTACTTAATGTTTCGACAACGGCATAAAAAGCATCCCTATCTACATGCAACCAAATCCTTGACAAGTTGAGTGTAGCCTCTAGCTCTAAAATTCATTTATTTTCCACCCTCTGATAATGAGAAATATTAGCTGATGTGAGCTTGGCACACTGTGCACACATGCTCTCAATTTTCTGCCTTGTAAAGGCTTAATTGCATTCTGTATTCTCTAATGCGCAGGTTTTACTAATATGTTGCAACTTGGTGCCCACCAGGAGAACAAGAGCAAGAGGAATGATTGCTATTTAGAAAATAAGATCAGACCCATTTGTATTAAACAACATTAAAGCCAATAGACCAAATCCCATTCCACCTACATATCCCACCATGGCACGATGAAGCATAAGAAATGCCTTCTCCCCCATTTCTTTTTCCCTTCCTCTATCAAAGGGCCACAATATTTGTTCCTCCATTAATCAATATTCCCAAAGTTGTAGCAATTTTACCTCATACCACCCAAAAGCACCCCTAAGTGACACTATATCAAGCATTGAGATGCACTATTCACCCCCTCATCTAATTTGTCACCAACATTTAAAAGAGACTCCTGACACTCAACAACCAGCAAACTGACACTAGATATATTCATGGCCTTAATCTTAACAAGCTCCATCAGCCTCTCCGAACAAGCAAGGGAAAGGTCATTTTTATTTAATTTCATTTTCAAACTAATAACCCCATATTTGAGAGTTGTTAATTTTTGGCTTTCTATTCTCTTAGTAGAGGCAGTATCAAATTGTATGTAATTATCATGTTGGGGAGTTCGCTGACCTTCGATCATTGCAGCATCGTTGAAATAGCAAGTAGCTCCTTCGTACTTGAACTTTTGGTAATAGTTGTTCGACGCAAAAGGGGCGTGAAAGACGATAGGCCAAGACTGGAGAAACCGACCAAATCGAAAAAAACAGCAGTCGATTTCTGTCAAGGGAAATTCAAAATTTCGATCTGGTCCCAAGGTGGGGGTTTCTCAGACCGGACCGACCGAATAGGGAAATTAGTTTTTTAATTTTTTATATATATTATTTTATATAATAATTGTATAATAAATTATGTAATTTCCATCTAACCTATCATCATTTACAATATAAAATTTTAAATATCTAATTACAAATTAATATTCTATTAATTGTATATTATCAATTAACCTAATAACATATCACAAATTCACTATTAACTAATTACTAATATCTACATCTATGATCTAATTAACGTTACTAGAAAATTTTTTTGTAAAATACCTAAGTTGTAATTAAATATAAAGCAATTAAGAATATTATTGGTAATTGTAATTAACTAATGTATGATATCAATTAATTAACCTATCACCAATTTACCATTAACTAATTACTAATATCTACATCTATGAGACTGTGACCTAAGTTACAAGTAAATATAAAGCATGTATGGATAATTAAATTATTTATGCTTATTGCTTATGTACAAAATGTTAAAAGTTGTATATAGCTCATTATAAATTTAACTAATATTTATACTAATAATATTATATAGTTATACTAAATCACTATAACTATATATAGTATTAACATCACTATGACTATATCACTATGACCATATATTATTGTATAGTATTAATATCACTATTAGTATAGTATATAGTATTACTATTACTATTAATTTTGGTATTGTCTATAGTTATTTAGTATTAAAGTTCTAATTTATTAGATAATTTTTTGTAAAATACCTAATACAATGATTTATTAATCATTTACAAATGTAAAAACTTAAAAGTTTAATATATTGACAATTATCATAGATTCATGAATCATAATACATTGACATACTCTAAGTAACAAATTAGCAATTAACATCATAAATATAATTATAATTCGGTTCAGTGGCTCATTTTGGGCATGGTCCAGATTGAGTTGACCGATCGGACCGAAAGGGACCGGTCTGGTCCGGTCCTAGGTGGAAAAACCCTGGACCGAATAGGTCCGGTCCACAAAATCCCCTGGGGACCAATCAGACTGGACCAAATTCACCCCTAGTCCATATTTGGTAAGAAACAAGGCTGGTGTGCTGCTTGTATTTTGCTACAGTCTGCACCTTTTCGACAAGCCTAGTCAAGTGTCGTCTGCAACTCGTCATCTAGGGTTTGCTCGTCAGCTATGCACCATTTCACAATTTGCCCATCTTTGATCACCAAGGGAGATGGATGAGCAGAGAAGGTGATTACTGCAGTGCCGATAATCCAACTATTGGGATCCCAGAGATTCTTTTTAGGAGTAATGACTTGAAAAACTAGCAACAACAACCGAGTGACATGGTGATTGCAGAACTCTTCACAACCTAGCTCGCAGCCAAGATCGTACTATTGCTCGATCTCATGGCTGGTGGGCTCCTTCAAGACCAAGAACTATTGGTGGTGGCTGGCGCCATAGTCGATTGTGAACGAGACAATTTTTTGTTTAAACTATTCATCAGCTATTATGGTTTGGAGGCTTTGGGCGATAGAGGATTTGAAGGTTCAGGTTGACCCTCTAGAGGTCCTTGGCGCTGGAGACGGATGTGTAGGTATGGGCCATGGTTCGAATGAATGGTTTCTAGAGCCATGGGACCAATAAATGGGTCCCCTCGCCCAGCGTCTCTTCCCATGTTCCACGGAACCGATCGAGGACGACATCGTGCTACCCTTGGTCACTCAAGGCTCCGACACTCAAGGATTTCACAATAGCCCCATTGCCTTCCCCAAACCCCAGGCTGAGTACTAATATGTGGGATTGTTGGGAGGAAGATGTCACCCATTCCCACAAAATGAACTTGCCGTCATGGCAAAGGAGTTGGTGTTTAAGATCTGGGCACCATCTCTGAGATCTGCAAGATGACTCTAGTGTTGGTGTTTGAGCTTGACAAGGGGAAAAATGGGTTTTGAGACCGATATCATGGGCATTGCCACTATCTCCTCCACTCCAAATGCCTTTTTCTTTTCTTCCTTCACGATTTCATCTTCATCCTTCGTTCCATTTTCTTTCTGCTTATTTTTGTTTTTCTTCAGTTGAATTCGTAGGTGCCCAATCTTCTTCATCTTGCCATTCCAAGAGAGTCTGCTTCTCTTACAATTTACCTGCATTCCGTCTAGTATTTCTTTCATCTCTAGCAACTTGTCCAAAATCTTTTCCACCAACTTTGTTTGCTATTTGTTGAATCTTACCCCGCCCATGAAGAATCAGAGGCTCTAAATACCAATTGTTATGAAACTGCTGTGATTGTTGAGATATAACTAAGGAAATGGAGTTGTACCAATGGGTGTTGTAATGGAATTAAGAGATGGCTGAAAGGTGTTTGGGAAAATGCTAAAGAGAGTCCCACGTATATTGATAAGGATTCTTCAAGGGAACCCAACCTCCTTACAGATCAAACCTATTGATAATTTTCTTGATATCCCCCTGCATTCCTCTCTCTGTGCCATGTACCCTCTTAGAACCATACCGCATAATCGTCTAACCAAAAGAACATAAGATAAAGTAACCTAAAATGATAAAGACTAAATGACAGACACAAAAAACCCATCACTTAAGGTGAAGCACACAACTTAACTAAAATAACAAAACACATCGTTTTATTCTTCACTCTTCAAACGAAACTGCATTTGTTCCAACCACACAACACTGCTGCAGTGAGGTTCATAACACCTCCCGTTTTACAAAACAAAAGCTCTCTCTCTCTCTCTCTCTCTCTCTCTCTCTCTCTCTCTCTCTCTCTCTCTCTCTCCCCCCTTTGTTCTTTTGTCTACATATTCTCAATGATATAAAATAGAAAATTTATGTCGTTTGTTTTGCTCTCTTCAGAACAAGAACAATGGAGATAAACGGCAACTAGCATATGCCCAGGATATGACTTCGCTTTGCCTAACTCCTTTGCCACCTTCAACACCACCTACCTAACCTCGCAAACTCTTTGAATCTTTTCTTGGTCTTTGAATAGTTATCTTCTATCACAGGAGAAGCTTTAAACTTCAAAGCCCATAGTCATTGTGTTAGAATACTCTCCAATAAATCTTTGTAAACCCTAAATGATGAACAAAGATGAAGTAGAAAATAATAGAATTTCGTTAGCTGGTGACATACAACGGAATTGTTAGAGGCAATTCCTTCCTCCAGTACAATCTAGCACTTGATAGAATCCAAGACCCTTCCCTCATCGCGTTTTTCCCCTCTTGTACCAGAATCCATAACAAACAATAAAGGAAAAAGTTAAACTGACCACTACCCAACTGAATGTAAATCACAGTAATTAAAACTGTACCATTTTGGTTTATACTCACAAAAAGGTTGCATGCTACATAACAAAACTACATAACTAAATGTTGCACATCATGACTCACGATAGATCCCTTCTTTTTATTAAAACATTGTGTTCTTCTCCAACCCTTCAAGCGTTGCACTTCATTTTACTACAAATGGCACCGTTTTGAGTTCCAACCCCCTTCATTCAAGCCCTTTTGCAGAAACCCCACTTTAGTTTCCCTTTTTCACTTCGTGTCTCCCTTCTCAACCTAGGGTTCCTAACAATTTGCCATTTTTTCACAGCACCTTGCCCATAAGGTGTGGGTAGATCTTTTGAAGTTTCCACAATATCTCCCAGGTATTTTCTTCATCTGTTGTTCCCATCCATTTAACTAACACCTCGGTGACACCCCAGTTCCCATCCTGTTTTAGATGCCCATCCACAATGGATTCTGACTCTGGTTAAACTTTCCCATGCTCATCGACTGGAGGCAGGGTTGCCAGTGGCTAAATCGAGTTCCAACCTTCCTCTTGAGACATGAAACGTGGAAGGTTTCGTGGATTCAGGAGGAGACCGACAGCTTGAGGTAGTACGCTACTTCACCCACCCTTTTCTCCACCTAGAAGGGCCCATAATAGCGAGGAGCCAGCTTCAGATTTCTGCGGTAGGCGATGGATTTCTGGTAGTAGGGTTGCAGTCGCAGGTATACCCAATCCCAGTCCCCTTCCTCAAACCTTCTCTCAAATATGTGTTTGTCTACTTGTATTTTCATCTTATTTCTTGCACCCTCGAGATTTTCCTTCAATATTTTCAATATTTGGTCTCTGGTTTGTTAGGTTTGGTCCACTAATTGGTTTGAGGATGTACCTGGAACGTAGGATAATAGTTGTGGTGGGGGGGTAATATATATATATATATATATATATAAGTAACCCTCTAGGCATTTGTTTAGGGCTTCCTTTTGTCTGTCGGACTGAGGCTGGTAGGCAGAACTATGATTGAGAGATGACCACTGCAAAGAGAAAAAAATTGCCAAAAAGAACTCACAAACGCTAGATCCCAATCTGTCACAATAGTACGAGGTAGGCCATGTAGGTTAAACATGTGAGTCAGAAATAAATTAGCCACCCCTGCTGTTGTGTATACATGGGATAGAGGTATAAAATGCCCAAACTTAGTCAACCTATCAACCACGACTAGGATCACATTAGAACAACTGGACATGGGCAAACCTTCTATGAAGTCCATAGAAATGTCTGTCCAAGCCTGATGAGGCACTGGTAATGGTTGCAACAGCCCTATTGGTGGGGATGTCTCATACTTCATTGTCTAGGAGACGTCACATTCCCATACCAACCTTTTAATGTCCTTTTTCATCCCGTTCCAAATAAAATCCCTCTTAGCTTTATGGTAGGTTTTCAAATAACTCGAATGCCCCCTAGCGGATTATCATGAATATGCTGCATAACCTTACCTTTAAATGAGGAATCAGCTGCAATCACAATCCTTCCCTTCTTTAGTATCAGCCCCTGCCTTAAGTGATAACCCTTAGGTGGAGCAATGCCTTCACGTAATTTTTTAAGGGTCCCTTTAAACTCATTTGACCCCTCGTAACTAACTTTGAGTTCCTCCAACCATTTAGGTGTTGGGAATGAGATCATAGCTAAGGACCCTCCCTTTAGTTCATTTTCTTCCCCTTTTCTCGACAAGGCATCCACCAAAACATTCTCCTTACCTCGCTTATAAGCAATCACAAAATCATACCCCATCAACTTACTTACCCATTTCTGCTCCAGTACGAATTTGAGAGCCTGCTGGTCTGTTTTCACTATAAAAGATTGCCCGAGAAGATAAGGTCGCCATTTTCTCACGGTGGTCACCAAGGCTAGGAGCTCTTTCTCATAAGTGGAGAGGAATGCTTTACCTTTTAGTGCCTTGCTCATATAAGCAAGGGGCTGCCTTGATTACATTAAAATTGTCTCCATTCCTCTCCCACTTGCATTGCACTCAATAGTAAACGTTTGCAAAAAATCAGTAACCTAAGAACTGGGGGCTGGGTCACGGCCAACTTGAATTCATTAAAGGCCTTGATTGCATCATTATTCCACACAAATGCATGCTTTTTAGGCAAATCTATTTATGGGATAGCTAATTCCATATGCCTTAATAAACTTGCGGTAATATCCTGTCAAGCCCAAGAAACCTCGTAGTGATTTGACATTAACTGGTGTAGGCCAGTCCAGCATTGCAGCCGCCTTTCGTGGGTCTGCCATAACCCCCTCTTTATTGATCATGTGCCCCAAATAGCCCACCTCGAATACCCCAAACTTAGACAATTTTGCGTACAATTGGTTCTTTTGTAAGACATCCATCACCATCTCCAAGTGCCTTACATGCACTTGTTGTATATTAGTATATCATAAAAAAATACTAGTACAAACCTTCTCAAATACGAGCGAGATACATCATTCATCAACCCTTGAAAGGTCAATGGGGGTGTTAGTTAACCCAAAGGGCATCACGAGGAATTCATAGTGTCCCGCGTGAGTCCTAAAGTTTATTTTTGCCACATCAGTTGGTACCACCCTGATTTAGTGGTATCCAAACCTTATATACAGCTTTGAGAATACAACTGACCCATACAACTCATCCAACAGTTCGTCAATAACTAGAATTGGGAATTTATCTTTTACAGTTTCTTGGTTAAGTGCTCTGTAATTTACACACATGCACCAACTCCCACGCGCCTTACGAACCAATAGCAAGGGAGAAGAGAAAGGACTGGTGCTAGGCCTCACCACCCTTGAATCTAGTAACTCCGCCACAATTTTCTCAATTTCAAATTTTTCGTAATGGGGATAACGGTAAGGTCTTGCTGTGATGCGTTAGGTTCCTTCTTTGAGTGTGATTCTATGGTCTTGAGGCCTTGAGGGTGGCAACGCTCTTGGTATTTCAAAAACCTGGGAGAATTTAGCAATTAGTTCTTGGATTTCCTCCCCCCAATCTGAGTCCTTATCCTGGTCCTCCCCAAGTAGCAGATGCAAAAACAACCCTTTTCTCCTATGTATAGAAGTGAGCAAGGCCTTATCACTCTT
Source organism: Juglans regia (assembly GCF_001411555.2). Taxonomy (NCBI): domain Eukaryota; kingdom Viridiplantae; phylum Streptophyta; class Magnoliopsida; order Fagales; family Juglandaceae; genus Juglans; species Juglans regia. The sequence goes on from NC_049916.1 coordinate 1,308,933, forward strand.
CTCGAATGTAAGACCTTCTAATTTTAACCCAACCAACTCCACATGTTTGCCCAGGTACATAAATTTCATTTTCAACTTAGTGAAATCCCACATAATTGGCCCAAGGGTCTCCAAACAATCTACCCCCAAGACCACATCACAACCACCAAGAGCTAACACATAAAAGAAAGGGTTGAATTGGATACCTTGCATTTTGGTTTTGATCCTGCTGTAGTGGCCCAAACCTTGAACCATCTGTCCATTGGCGACCCTTACGTCAATTCTTTGAGCCTCATCGACCCCTAATCTGGCACGTCGAACAATGGAGGGGTCCCAAAAACTGTGCATAGCACCGAAATCAACCAAAAGCACCACTTGTTCATTCCTAATCCACCCCACCAAGCGCATGGTTCTAGAGCTAGGTGTCCCCATGATTGCATTCAATGAAATTTTAGGCTCCACGTTCATAGCTTGTTGTTTTAGGTTCACTTCCTTATTTAATTCAGCAACTATCCCCCCTTCTACCTTGTTGTCCTCCAACTCATCTTAGCCTTGTAGGAAATAAATTTTAGGGGTTTTACAGACGTGAGTGGGGTTCCACTTCTCATCGCAACGATAACATAGCCATTTCCTACACTTTTCATCCATTGTTGCCGAAAAAACCTTTTTAATGGGTGGACTAAATTGTTGGGTTTGACTACTAATATCACCAAACTAACCTAGTGTACTCGAGTGACTGCCTGATGAAAATGGGCCTTTCTCACTAGAAAACTTTATAGATTTTTTTGTACTAGACAAATACTTTTCTTGAATATGAGCTAAACCAAAAGCAACAGTCAAGTTATGGAGATTAAACATGCGACTAGGTAACCTGATTTTGTCTTTCAACCTGTTGATGAAGCAGCTCAGCTTATGGTGGTCTGAGAGCCCTCGTAGTCTATTGGAGAGTGCATCAAAGTTGGCCTTGTAAGCTGGCGTTGTGGTGGTTTGTTTTAGTCGAGTACTCATTTGTTTTCACAAAACTTCTCAACTCATCTCATCTCATCTAATCATTATAACTTTTCAAAATTTTCACACAAAATAAAATAAATAATTTAACATTTTCAAATCTCAAAACAAAAATAATATTAAAAAAAAATATTCAAATAATATTTTATTCAATTTTTAACTTTCATCTCAACTCATCTCATCTCAATTTCATTTGTGAAAACAAACGTGGTCTAAGACTTTCCATGGGGTCATCATAGGCTGTAGGGCAAAAAACGAACCCACATGGCACGAACCAGTGTCTCCCAATTCACAAACTGCCCTGTATCCAGCGCCTCCTAGTATTACACCAAAGCTTGTCATTACATGTGATAAGAAGCTAATAAGAATCTTTGGGCAGGGATGTCTGATGGAATTCAAAGTACTGGGATGCTTTGAAAATCCATCCTGATGGGTTATCCACATCAAAGTGTGGAAAATCTAGACGAATCCCTTTCTTATTAGGCCCCTTTTGATCCATTTCTTGTTGATATTGCAGGTCCCGGGTTCCTCCATTTCCTTGATGAGTCACCAGGGTTCGCACCATTTCAGTGTTCTAGTTAAGCCTTTCTGTAATCAGATCCAACCTCCCTTGGGTTTCCAGAAAACCCTCCTCCAAGCCATCAACCTTGTTTGGAACGGGTTCCCTCAGCCATTAGGATCAAAGACACAGTGATACCACTTGTTAGAATACTCTCCAATAAATCTGTGAATAGAGATGGAGTAGAAAATACTAGAATCCCATTAGCCAATGACATACAATGGAATTGTTTGAGGCAATTCCTTCCTCCAGTACAATCTAGCACTCAACAGAATCCAAGACCCTTCCCTCATCACTTTTTTCCCCTCTTGCACCAAAGTCCATAACAAACAATAAAGGAAAAAGATAAAATGACCACTACCCAATTGAATGTAAATCACAGTAATTAAAAACACACCATTTTGGTTTCTACTCACCAAAATGCTGCGTGCTACATAATAGAATTACATAACTAAACGATGCGCATCATGACTCACGACATATCCCTTCTTTTTATTAAAATGTTGCGTTCCTCTCCAACCCTCCAAGTGTTGCACTTCATTTTACTACAAACGGCACCATTCTGAGTTCCAACCCCTTCATTCAAGCCCCTTCGCAGAAACCCCACTTTAGTTTCCCCTTTTCACTTCGTGTCTCCCTTCTCAACCTAGGGTTAACACATTGTTGCCAGTTTGAAACTGGGAGCCTTTCAAACACGAATAGGCAACAGAAAACGGAGTTAGAGATTATAATCCATGAGTTGATAAAAAAAAAAAAAAGCCAAAATAAAAAAATAAAATCTAAAGAAATAAAAAAAAGGGAAAAAAATGCAGAAGGAAGAAAGAAATCACTGGATGAGGTTCAAGATTGATGTTGGCGAAAGAAATCAATGGGTCACTGCACCTCTTTACTGTTCTTCTTCTTTTGTCTTTTTCATTAGGATTTTGGCTTTTCAAAGTAAATTTGCGTTTGAAAGATTTGAGGAATTTTGTGGTGATTTGGTGAAGAGAATTTGGGGGTGGGTTTCATCAAACAAAGGAACATTGGTTTCTAAAGAGAAGAGAGAAGCATGGGGAGAAAGGGAAGTAACGGGGAGAGAGAAGCAAGTGAACCTGGCGGTGGCCCCAGACGGTGAAGCTGGCAATGACCCCAGACGGAGGGGTGAAGTGGGGAGGAAAAACGTGCGGGGGGAAGGAAAAAATTTGAAATCTCATAACAGTATTTAGGGTGAACCAAAACGCACGTGTTTAAAAAAAAATTAAATGCCACATCATCGGGTAGGTGTGTTGTGTATGTGAAGTAGATTGGCAGATGAGTAGAACTACTCTTTATCATTTTATCATCTTTCCACTACAAGAAATAAGGCTTTATGCGGCCAAAATTATTTCCGGCGACTGGTATTTGCTCGCAATAAGTCAATAATTGACTTCACATCCAACGAGTCATGTAACCGTTGCTAAAAGAAAACTTTTTCTTGCAAAAATTTATTGTCACAAATCAAATCGCTGGCATGACCAATTTGATTTACTTCGACTCACATTTTGCCTCAAAAATTCAAGTTTTAACATCTAGCTAGGGGTGATACTAGCATGGTGAGGGGTGGGGTGGACCCTTCCCCACACCCGCCCCGAGGAGGCGGGGGAGGGGCCCCCCATCCTGATGCTGGGGGTAGGGTCAGACACCTCATCCGCCTTGCCCCCCGCCCAGTCCAATGCTACCCATTGCCCATTGGGCCTAAAAAATATATATGGTTTCAAAAAAGTATTTTTTTTTCAAATTATCAAATAATTAAATTTATAAATTAAAATTTATATATACAACAAAAATTTGTATTCATTTCATTGCATTGTCTTAGCCTCCTAAGCTAACCTTTATATAGGAAGTTAAGATAATACAATAGTCATACTTAAGCAAAGTGAGATTCAATAGCTTAGGAGGCCAAGGCAATTCAATGACTTAATCAAGTATTTTTATAAAAGTTTAAAATATTTATATAAGTATTTATTTATATAAGTATTTATATAAATATTTAAAAATATATTTTTTATATAGCGGGGTGGGGCCCCGCTGGGATCATCCCACCCCCCCACCACTGCCATTCTTCTCTTTGCAGGGAGGACAAGGTCAAGGTAGCGAGGTGCTGGCCGTCACTGCCCACTCCTACATCTAGCTACAAAAAAAATGACTTTTGGCAGCCATATTTTTTTCGACACCCATAATATTGGACACATGAAGGTAATTTTGTGCATTGGTGTCGTTTCATTTCCAACGAAGAAGTCAACACTAAACTCTATTTTTGCAACGAAATCATGTTGCCACAAATATTTTGGACGGAAAAAGCAATTATGACGCTTTATTAATCTTTTACAGTGACATTAGTTTGCTGCTAAAGATGATTCGTCCTATTAAATTATTGAACTATTTGTGGCGAATTAAATCGTCGCAAAAGGTCATAATTTAAAACAACAAATACCGATTTTTCCTGCAATGGCTTTTGGCGGAAAAAACAATGAAATTTGTGGGAAAAAATATTTTCCGACCGATTTCACTCGTAGGGCTCATGGAATATAATCGGTGAAATAAAGTGTTTTATCCTACGAGTTGGCCAACTCGTCAGAAATAGATACTTTTTCTGACGAGTAGTTGTGGGGAAGTTTTTTTTTTCACCATGGCAAATATGATAGCATTTGGTTGTATATCTTGGAAGAAATTATTTCCGACAAGAGTTCGTGGGAAATGATGTTGCCTGCAAAACACTTTGCTGGAATGTCTATTTGAGAAGAATTCCTATCACGGAAAATAATCACATCTAGCAAAAAAAGTATTTGCCGCAAGTAATATTTAAGGAAAATAGTAAAATATTTAACAAAAAAAATTTGTAAAAGCAATAAAAGGAGACTGAGCAAAACGTATTCAAAGAAATGGTCAAATATAAGCTAAAAATATATATATTCGAACCTTGGAGATCAAAATTCACACTCATATAACAATATCAAAGAAACATGTAAAATTGTGCTAACATGTTCACCTACTCAAACATCATCACAATAATAGCAAATAAAAAACCTAAATAACACATTAATTAAATATATTGAAGAACATGATAGGAGAATGATCTTCTAAAAAATCTGATGTTGCCTGTAACCTTGTGGTATATATATATATATATATATATATATATATATATATATATTCCGCTTTTGATTGGTCATGCCTTAACCTGGAACAAATGAGCTTATCCCAATGAAGAAGTAAGCAACGTTAAACAAATCAACTATACAAATGGCAAAAGTCTATGAATCTGGCAAAAATCTTACCATGAATATGACAAGTGAAATGAATGTGATAAGGGTCAACAAATTTCACTAGCTAATACATATTTCATTGTTCCCATTGCCTAAACAATTTCAGAAACCATAAAAGCAACATATAAGATAAATAACTTCAATACAAAATCTATAACAAGATCAACCCCATGTGAAAAAATCAAACATTATTAGAGCTAACCAGCCTAGCTGGCAAAACAAACTTAGTTACATTTTTACAATTAGCTTAGTTTAGTTGGCTCCTAATTTAGTTTGTATATAAGCAAGAGCCTCATTGTAATTATACAGATTGAATTTCATTTTGTAAATATTATTTTTCCTGAATAATGATCATGAAGTTTTCTCCTTCTACTTGTTTTGAGTTTCTACATGGTATCAGAAGAAAATTCATCTTTCACTAGTTTCTGCACTCAGTTTTTCTTTGATTTTACATTATGTCGGCTACATATCCTTCATCGCCTACAGTTTCTTTGTCGACTAATGTTGACAGTCAATATATGATCACTTCGGCAGATGTTTCTAATACTGCAATCGTCTCTGCAAAGCTCAACGACAAGAATTATTAATCTTGGAGCCATGTAATGCTTATGGCGATTGGCTCTCGAAACAAGATCTGATTTAGTGACTGCAGTATCCAACCTCCAAGTTCTATGGATGATCCTGGTTACAATGCTTGGTTTCATTGTAATCTAATGGTCTCTTCTGGGATTTGTGCTTCAGTGATTCCAGAAATTGCATAGGTAATCTTGTATATAGAAAATGTTGAGAAGATATGGAAATTGCTTAAACATTGTTTTCAGTAGAGCAATGAAGCTCAGATCTTTGAAATTCAACGAGCTCTTAATAATATCACTCAAAATCAATCATCTGTGAGTGATTATTTCACTCGCCTTGAATCTCTGTGGAATGAGTGGCATCAGTTCTTGCCTATTCCTGTTTGTACGTGTGGAAAATGTGCTACATGTACCTATAAAGTTCTCGAACTCATTGCTGCTCGTGAAGAGAAAAACCTTACCATGCTTTTTTTCATGGGACTGAATGAGAATTATCTCACTACTCGAGGTAATATCCTCCTTATGAAACCATTTCATTCGTTGGATGAAATCTATTCTTTGATTATTCAAGAAGAGCGTGAGCGTGGATTCTCTCGTACCTCTTCGATGAATCAAGAGAACATTGCGATGCTAGCTTCTCAAGTACATTCACTTTCTGAATCGGTTGTTGCTGCTGTACTAAGGAAGAATTTTCATTCTACTAGTTAGAGAGAATCTCCTCACTGCACACATTGTAACCAAAAGGGCCATACTCGGGACAAGTTTTTCGAGCTTCATGGTTATCCCCCGGGCTGGGTGTCAAAGAAGAAAAATTTTGTTGATTCTAAATCTGGATTTCACCGATCCTCTATTAATCAAGTGTCTACTTCCCTATTGGCAAATTCAGTTCCTAATTCTGGTCAAGTTTTTTCTCAAGAGCAACTTCAACAACTTCTCAATGCTCTATAAACTCAGCTTAAACCATATTCACCTCTAGGTATTTCTTCTCAATTCAATCCACCACAACCTACCAGTTATGCCAATATGACAGGTAGTTCATCTCCTCTTTGTTTTCTTAGTTTTGTAATAGCTCATTGTCTTAATTCCATTTCTTTTACACACCTTCATTCCCCAAAAACTTAGATTGTTGGCAGTGGAGCTACAAACCATATGGTCTGTTCTCTTTCTCTATTTTCTTGACGTCGTACTCCTGTTAATGCTACTATTAGCCTACCAAATGGTCAATTTGCTCCTGTATCTCATATAGGATCAGTCATGCTATCGGCAATATTAACCTTACATCATGTTTTGTATGTCCCTTCATTCACTTTCAATCTGATTTTTGTGCATAAACTTACCTCAAATTCAAATATTTCCATGATATTCTTGACTGATAAATGTTTGCTTCAGGACCTGCTTGCTTGGAAAACGATTGGAGTGGCTGATCATAAGAATGGACTATATTTGTTGAATTCCAGCTCTCCTTCATGTTCTGTATTTCAGCCTTCATCTTTACTTTCTTTCAACTCTGTTTCTTCTTCAATTTCTACAAATAAACTTGCTTTATGGCATAGCAGATTAGGACACATGTCTTTGTCCATAATGCATATGTTACATGATGTAGTTCCTGATGTCAGTTTTCATCATAATAATGATCAATGTCAGATTTGTCCATTAGCTAAGCAGCATAGACCTTCTTTTCCCATTAGTTCTATTAAATCTACCATTCCTTTTGAGCTTATTCATTGGGGTCCATTTGATGTTCCTACTAATAACAATTAGCACTATTTTTCAACAATAGTTGATGATTTCACTCGCTGTACTTGGCTTTATTTGCTAAAATTCAAGTCCAAAACTGCCAATACACTTGTGTCCTTCTTGGCTATGGTTGAAACACAATTTGCATCCAAAGTCAAGATCATTCGTTCTAATAATGGCACAGAATTTAATTTGTCCAATCTCTTGTCTTATAAGGGAATCATACATCAACATAGTTGTCCATATACTCCACAACAAAATGGAGTACCCGAAAGAAAACACCAGCATCTATTGAATGTTGCTAGGGCGCTGAGATTTCAATCCAACATCCCTTTATCTTATTGAGGTGATTGTATCATGATAGCTACATACTTAATCAATAGGTCTCCCTCTCCTTTACTCAACAATAAGTCTCCTTATGAACTTTTGTTTTCCAAGAAACCTTTCTATTCTCACTTGAAGGTATTCGGATGTCTATGTCTTGCTACCAATATATCTCCTCACAAAGTCAAGTTTGATACTCGTGCTAAGAAATGTGTATTTCTTGGTTATCCATATGGTACCAAGGGTTATAAACTCTTAGATCTAGACACTCAATCTATCTTTGCCTCTCGTGATGTTGTTTTTCATGAGAATTCATTTCCTTTTCAAAATCTACCTCCTAATTCTATTTCTCACTCGGACTTTGTTCTTCCTACTTGTGTCAATGACATTGATCCTTCTCTATCAGTTGATGTACTTTCTTCCCTACCAACTTCTAGTGACATCAGTCCAGAACATTATGATCCGTGATGTTCCTCTTAGAAGATCTTCTCGTATCAAACATCCTCCATCTTATTTGTAGGATTATCATTGCAAAATGGTTCATACTTTTGATCAAACTTCACTGCCTTCAGATTCTACATGGCAGCATCCTGGTCTAGCATTTGATCTCTCAAAGTATCTCTCTTACACTCATTTTTCTCCTGCTCATAAAGCCTTTAGCATTTCTATTTCAACTCATCCTAAACCCAAAACATACAAACAAGCTGCCAAAGATCCTAAATGGCAATAAGCTATGAATGCAGAAATTTTAGCTCTTGAAAATAATAAAACCTAGACAATTACTAATTTGCCTCTTGGTAAGAAAGCAATTGGTTGCGAGTGGGTGCATAGGGTGAAGTACTAGGCAAATGGCAGTGTTGAAAGATATAAAGCACGTCTTGTAGAAAAAGGTTTTACACAAAAGGAGGGAATTGACTATGCTGAAACATTCTCTCCTATTGTTAAAATGACAACAGTTCATTGTTTTTTGGCTTTGGCTGGTAGTCAAAATTGGAGTTTAGAATAACTTGATGTGAACAATGATTTTTTGCATGGGGATTTAGAAGAGGAAGTTTATATGGTGATACCAACAAGTTTTACAAAAGAAGGGGAGCACAAAGTATGCCATTTATTGAAATCTTTGTATGGATTGAAGCAGGCCAGCCGTCAATGGTTTCAAAAATTGACTACTACCCTTTTGTCCCTCAGCTATAAGCAATCTAAAGTTGATTATAGCTTGTTTACAAAGGTGCAAGGTTCTTCTTTTACGACACTTTTGGTTTATGTTGATGATGTTCTAATTCTTCCAATGATATGTCATATGTTGCTCAAGTGAAGTCTTATCTTCATGATCAATTCAAAATCAAGGACTTGAGTCAGCTTAAGTATTTCTTGGGTTTAGAAATAGCACGTACTACTGCTGAAATTTTTGTATCTCAACGCAAATATGCTCTTGAAGCCTTAGAGGATAGTGGTTATCTTGGTTGCAAACCTTTCCAGTTCCCTATGGATTCCAAGCTTAAGTTGACAAAAGCTGACGTTGATGTTTTAGAAGATCCTTCTCAGTATCAAAGACTCATTGATCGATTATTATATCTCACAATAACTCGACCAGACCTGTCATATTCGGTTCATTCCCAAGCATAGTTTATGGAAAAGCCTTGCAAATCCCATTTAGATGCTGCCTACCGAGTTCTTCGATATGTAAAAGGAACTCCTGCACAAGGATTGTATTTTCTAGCATCATCTTCTACTCAAATCAGAGGTTTTTCTGACTCTGATTGTGCTACCTACGTTGACAGTAGAAGATCCATTACAGGGTTTTGCCTTTTCCTTAGTGATTCATTGATTTCTTGGGGGGTCTAAAAAACAAACTACCGTGTCCAGAATCTTTGCTGAAATGGTATTGTGCCTTAGCATCAACCAGCAGTGAAGTCATCTAGTTATTACAACTTCTTCATGACTTACAATTTTCTCATTCTTCACCTACCTCTCTCTATATTGTGATAGTAAATCTACTCTTTCATTGGCTGCAAACCCAGTTCATCATGCTCGCACAAAGCATGTTGAAATTGATTGTCATTTTATATGAGAACAACAAGCAAAAGGTGTTATCAAGACCTTTTATGTTATTTCAGCTCACCAATTGGCAGACATTTTCACCAAGGCCATCAGGAAAGCTCAGTTCTAGTTTCTTCTATCCAAGTTGGGCATTCATAATCTTCATGCTCCACCTTGAGGGGGAGTATTAGAGCTAACTAGCCTAGTTGGCAAAACAAACTTAGTTACAGTTCTGTTTTATAGTTAGCTTAATTTAGGTTGCTCCTGATTTAGTTTGTATATAAGCAAGAGCCTCATTGTAATTATATAGATTGAATTTCATTTTGTGAAATATTATTTTTCCTGAATAATGATTAGGAAGTTTTCTCCCAGTTTCTACTTGTTCTGAGTTTCTACAAACATCATAACCCAAGCAACCCCAAAAACATTGCACATTTTACTGCTTTGCAAAAATGTTAAGCAAAATGCTAGCAAAATTGAATCACCCAATTGAAAAAAATAAAATGGAAAGCCAACAATTATCAGCAGGCGGCAGACAATGAGAAAACCTTGTTCAACTAGCAACTAGAAAATATCGATTACTGAACATACTTAATGAACCAGAGATAAAAATCCGAGCATTGTTTCTATATAGCCTGAAACAAACGAGGACAATCAAAAAAGGTAACAAAACAATCTTTTATGTTATTGCAAGCAAAAAGCTTTCATCTACATCCAAAATCAGACACATAAGTCCTAGTCCATCAAAAGTCACTACAAAATAGATTTGAGTCTTGAGAGAACCCACTTTAAGGGGAAAAAAAATTGTTGAGTACTGTACACATCATCTTTCCCAGAACCCCATTTAGCAGAGATCAACACTGGGTAATAACCATTTTTTAATCAGTTAAGATTCATGATAAATTTGCTATCTTTTATAGAAGAGCTTCTCCTCCACCTACTAAGTCAAAATGCAATAACAATTCGTTTTCCTTAGTGGAGAGACTCTTGTTGTATTAACATTTTGAGTCTTGTGAGTTGATTACATGGTTTCAAGGTGTTGCCTTTTGGCTTGTCTTTATGTCTTTTATTCTCGTTATTTAATTATTGATGGACTGAACTCCTAAATAAAAGATGATGGGGTCGGGAGGGGTTATAACTGAAAAAGCTTTATAAAGGATTATTTTAACCTTTGGTTCTTTTACAAGATGTGTGTGTATAATTTTATATATCTTGCCAATCCTAGCTCAAAATCATTGATTCAGGTATGAAATAATATCAGCAAATATCTTTACGTGAAAAAAATGTAAATTAGGAATTTCAAAACTTCAAAAGAATCCGGCACAAACCTCGTGTGCTGAATGATTTATCAGGACAACATTATATTGTTTCTGGTCGATCGCAAACGCAACAATGGCCTGAAAAAGGGACTAGGGAAGGACGGAATAATATCAGTAAGGTCCAACTTTAAAAAAATGTATGCATGTTATGGACAGATTTAGGTCCACTTGAACAGATTAAACAATTTTAAACAGATTGTGAAGAATATATTTGAGAATATATTAAAAAAGACAAAGTTGATCACAAAAAAAGTGAAGTATTATTAGATTAGTGTGCTGCTAAACTTGACTTAATAATTTTTTTTCTTAATGAGGCGCTAGATACAAAATATTCTATAAATAAATAAGACCATCTTCATTAAATACTTAAAATCTAAAAGAAAGTCTGCGGTGACACTTATTTAAGATCAATAAAGTCTCATGTGCTTATCAAAATAACTTATTAAACTAAAAATCGTAAAATTGAGCATAACATAAACTGTCTAGGCCTCTGCCTCGCCTTCCTGAGCCAAGTCCTATCATGCAGTCTCATCCTCCTCATAAAGATCATCACCTGGGGTGATTAAAATATAAAAATATACAAAAATGAGTCGAATACTCAATAAGCAACATATCATCCAGTAACATAATAAACATAAGGTTTCTCAAAAAAATGCATACTCATAGATACATAGGTAAATAATATGAACATGACCTGATCTATACATTAAATGCATTAACTTGTCTTTCCCTTGTCATAGGTCGGTACCCACTGTTGACCCCCGTGAGTTAGGATTTACGAATCTAAATAAATAGATTTTGATTCCCCCATGCCTATGGGTTGTGGAATCCATACATAAAGAAGAAAAACCGGATGCACTACCAACATGTTCAACTTAGCAATGCAATATGCACATAACATATACTACCATCTTCATATCATAACATAGACTGTTACATATGTTATCATTCATACTTCTTCATAATTATACTTGCACACCTGTTATATCATAGATTTCAAATGAAATCACATTCTTTCATAAAATGTCGTAGTACATTTTTCCTCACATAAAATCATGATTTCTCATAAATATCTTAATGCATAAATCTTCACATAAAATTATGCATGGTTTTTCATGAAATTTCTTGATGCATGTATTAAGCAACTAACGTGATACTAATGCATAAATCATGGTATTTATAAATTAATTATGACCTGGGTACATAAAATGAGCTTCCAATGGAGGCGTACATACATAATATTTTTATAAAAAAATATGTCATTTAGTACCATACATATGTGTAAGGGTATGATCATGATACTTATCTTGTAGCTTTAATCCAATATTTTCATAACACTCCTGATTACCTATAAAATATGCAAGTCAGTAAGTTTCTAACTAATCACGTGCGCTTCATTATTAAAACTTGAAAAAGCTAGCATAAAATCCTCGAGATCCTTTAAAATTTTGTCACTCCTTAAAATACTTGATTTTTACAAAATTCCTCCAAATAATATTACACAATTAAATCCTAAAATCCTATTATTTTATATATTGATCTTATAATACTATCTATGCAAACACATGTTGACCCCAAAATATGCACACATTAAATCCGTAATATTGACATAAAACCGTATTTTAATATTCCTATATTTTCCTAAGATTCCGTTGATTAACCTAAAAATATTCAAATTTTTCGTGGGTCCAAGTCCTCGTAAATTCATATAGCATCCCACATTCAGTCCCGTGAAGTCCTCTGTATCTACTCAACCTAACATATACTAACTGGCTCATGGGAGAAAGTGAGAATAACATGAGAGGAGAGAGATTTGACATCGGGAAGAGCAGAGAGAGAGAGATTACGAAGTGCGTTGTTGACTTACAATGCCATTGACGGAGCTGGGGGTGGAACTGGGTTGTCCCCGACTTATGGTGGTGGTCCGGCGATGGAGAAGCCTGGGTTACGTGGCCTCCGATGCTGGTATAACGAGTGCTCTGTTTAGTTTAAGCTGAGTTTGGATAGTAAGAATACTTGAGAAGTGTTGAGAATGTTTGTGAATAATAGTGAAAAAATAATAATAGAATATTGAATAGTAATAAAAAGTAGATGAAAAGTAATGAATAATAAAAAAATAAGTGAAAAGTAATAATAAAATAAAGAATAGTCACTACCCAAACATAGCCTAAGGCCTTGCCGTGTGAGAGTTGATGTGTAAAGGAAGAGGCTCGCGGTTCTTTGTGGTGCACAAGAGTTGGGTCATAGCTGGGCTTCGTGGTTGGTGGTTCTCGGTGCAGCTGTGTGCGGTGTTGTGGGTTGGTTTCAGACGTGGTTTGTGAGTCGTGGTTGTGAGGAAGGAAAGGATGGTGGGTGGTCCCGTGACTGGAGGCTCCCATGCAACGTGAGGAGCTTTAGGAGGAAGGTTCTTGGGCCTAATAAAAATTTATGGCCAACCTCACTAGATAATATTTCGTGGGCTTATCCCATACAACCCATGCATTAATTTATTTTAGACCTATTGGATTATCCATGTTTCATCCTTAATAATATTGGTCGGACCGTTACAACTGGAATCTATATGCTATTTTTGGTCTTTTGTGAACCCTAGTAACTGTTGTTTGGACATTTAAGCTATAAAACTATACCATAAATAAAGTAGGAGTTGGTTCAATCTGTGTTTGTGGATTAGAAATGAAGAAAATACAGTGTTAACTAGATGCAATTTTTTTTAATATTTTTCCAAGCCTTAGTTTTCATGAACAAGTTGGTCCTCTTGTTACTAATATCATACATCTTCCATTGGAGATCTATTACCAAAAACAGTTTTGACTTAATTAAGTTTGAGAAAGGCAAAAACATACATAATTCTATTTGGGTTGGCCGACCCTCGTACAAGTTCATCAATGGTCTCTCAATGATTTTTGCTAATCAAAGTCCATTATCTTCTGTGTAATATCCAATGTCATGTTCATTGCTGTGTAAATTCCAATGTCATATCCAATGCCATGTTTATTATTTGATTAGGTGTACTTTGGATTTCCAATGCTAGGGTTACTAGCATGCACTTTGCTTTCCGTATGCAGGGCTAAAAATGATTGCCTGTGCTTTAGATTTCACATGGAGTAGTTTATAGCAAGTAATTTCAGACTTTGTATATGTATTTGATAGTTGAAGAACTGCTTGATGGCTTTTTCTAATGTCTCTTGTAATATTTACTTTTACCTCAATAGTTCCTTTTTATTTTATCTGGATTTGTACATAATTATTTTTTCTTGATAGTTCATTTTCGACTTGATTTAGTTTGGCCTTTTTAGTTTGTTCAAAGGTGCAAAAGGACTTGAAGGCCAACACTATTTTTCTAGTTCTAATTTATTTTGATATCAACTTATAAAAAAAATCTTATTGATATCAACTTACAAAAAAAGTAAGAGAAGGTATTCTGTTAGATGGTGCATTTGGACAGGTGAATGCCTTTTTCATTTTTTGTATCATATATTTTTGGAGTTTAAAGCTATCATACATTTTCACCTTGCATGTTAGTGTGTTATTAAAGTCATATTTTTTGTTTTCTTATGGTAGTGTGTTACTAAATGCATCAATTTTATTGTTGTAGTCTGTTCTTTATATCCGGCGAACAAGAAATTGACACTAAAAACTATTGAGGTATTATGAGGTATTCTATGAATAGTGGTAAAAAAATTAATGATAAAATATTAAATATTAGTAAATAGTAGTAAAAAGTATGTGAAAAGTAATAATAAAATAATAAATAGTAGTGATGTATTCTGAGAATACCTAAGAATACCTTGACACCCAAACTAAATCCTGTCTTTTACGACGATTTTAAGATGCATGTACTTTTATTAGTCACATTTTACATTTTGTAGCGAGGTTAAATCGCCAGAAAAAGCCAGACCTAGTTATAATAAACAATTATTTGTTTCATCTTATAGCTATAAATTTCTCAAACTCTAATATAAAATATAATAAATAATTCAATTTCTCAAATCTCAAAACAAAAATAATTTTAAAAAAATATATTCTAACAATATTTTATTCAATTTTCAACTTTTATCTCATCTCATCCCTTCTCATCTGTGTACCTAAACGAGGTCCGATTTGGATACAAAAATTATCTAATCTTATCTTATCTAATCATTATAATTTTATCAAGTTATCATAGAAAATACAATAAATAATTCAATTTTTTCAAATTTCAAAACAATAATAATATTTAAAAATAATATTCTAATAATATTTTATTCAATTTTCATTTCATCTCAACACATTTCATCTCAACTCACTATCTAAATCTAAAAAAAAAAAATAGTGAGTTGAGATAAGATTAAGGATGTAACCTAGGGGTGGGCAGTGGGTGTCAGCTACCCGCTGCACTGCCCTGTTCGCTTCGCCCCCACCTGGGTGGGGCAGGGGATCCGCTTCGCACAGAGGGGGTCGGGGCCCCCCGCCAATATAAAATGGGCATTGCGGAGGTGGGGGACGGAGGAGGCTCAGCCCTACTCCGTAAATCCCCTGCCCCGCTCCTGCATGTCAAACCCCCTCCCCCCTTTCATCAGTTTCTCTTTCTCTTTATCGAACTCTCTCGATCTCTCTCCGTTTCTTGATCTCAAACTCTCTCGTCCCAGACCCAGACTCCCAAGGACCCAAACTCTCTTGAACTCTCTCAATCTCTCTCGATCTAACTCTCTAGATCTCGTTTGCCATGGAAGTAATAGACGCCGGTAGAGAGGACTTGACTGGGTTTGTTATAATAGACGCTGCTAAGATTGAGAGAAATCAATTTTGTTTTCCATTAAAGTAACAGACACTGAGATAGATGAATCTCTCTTGGGTTTGCTCATTGTTGTAAAAGACACGAAGATGAATCTCTATTGGGTTTGGATTTGTTGTAATCGATTGGGGGAGTCGAGGAGAGGAGGAGAGGGGAGGAGGGGAGCGGGGGATGGACGGATGGAGGTCCACCCCTGAACCCTGTGCAACGGACGGGGTACCTCGCCCCTACATGGACAGAGATGGATTACGGAGAAAAAATCTCCACCCTCGTCTATGTGGGGGCGGGGGTCGAGGAGGGGGTGGCCCCGCCCCGTAAGGGGCGGGTAGCACCCATAGTGTAACCAGTCTAGTTTGGTCTGGTTTTAGACAAAATTTGAGACCGAACCGATATGTACTAGTTTTGCATTTTCAGGAACCGATTCCGCACCAATTACTCCCCTAAACCAGTATTTTTGATTTTACCGGTTCTGGTCCGATTTTTTGGTTTCAATATACTATATACTATATTATATAATATATATAATAGTATATTATAGTATATAATACTATAGTGATAATATATTGTAGTATATTATAATATATATTATAATTGTATTATAAACTATAATGATATATTATAATATATTATATAGTGATATATTATAATATATTAGAATATGTAGTGATATAGTATTAGTATAACTATTAATATGCACTATATAATATTAATATAACTATTAATACAATATACTATAGTGATATAATATTATAAAAAATTATAATATATATATGAACCGATCTGGTTTGGTCTAATCCAGTTTTAAAAAAAGAAAAACCGGAACCAGAACGATTTTAACCGGTTTTAAGAAAAATAAAACCGATACCAGGCTGAACCAAAATTGGTATCGGACCAAACCCACCAGTCTAGTTCGGTTTATTGATTCATCGATTTTTCTTTACACTCGTAGATAATATGGATTAAGATGAGATGAGTTTAAATGAAAATTGAAAGTTAAATTGTTATTATTATTTTTTAATATTATTATTCTTTTAGGATTTGAAAAAATTTGAATTATTTATTATATTTTATGTAAAATTTAGAAAAATTATAATTATTAAATGAGATGAGATGAGTTAAAATGGTTTTTTTTTTTTTTCCTCCCCTTAAATGCCATTTTAATAGTAAGTTGAGATAAAATGAGTTAAGATAAAAATTGAATAAAATATTATTTTTAATTTTAGATTAAAAAAATTACAACGAGCAGATAAAATACTTATATCCAAACGGCAAAGTGATATAGGGTACGTTTGGGTGTTGAAAAGTATTAAGAAGTGTTGAGAATGTTTGTGAATAGTTATGAGTAGAGATTGGAGTGAGTTTATGGGTCCCATTGAGAGTATTTTGAGTTGTTTGGATGTGTGAAGTATGTTGAGTTGTTGACTTTTGAGTAGGTAGTTGAAAAATGTGTGGGTCCCATAAATATTATAGTGATTTGATTTTTAATAATAAATATTATAATGATTTTATTATAGTGATTTTTTAATATTAATAAATATTGTAGTGATTTTATTTTACTTTTATATATAATAATGATAAATATTATAATGATTTTATTTTTAATTTATATATAATAATGATAAATATTATTATGATTTTATTTTTAGTTTATATATAATAGTGATAAATATTATAATGATTTTATTTGTAATTTATATATAATAGTGATAAATATTATAGTATTTTATTTTTTATTTATATATAATAGTGATTTTATTTTTATTTATATATTTTAGTGTTTTTATTTTTTATTTATATATAATAGAGATAAATATTATAATGATTTTATTTTTTATTTATATATTATAGTGATTTTATTTTTTATTTATATATTATAATGATTTTATTTTTTATTTATATTTAATAGTGATAAATATTATAGTAATTTTATTTTTATTTATTATATATTATAGTGATTTTATTTTTTATTTATATATTATAGCGATTTTATTTTTTATTTATATATTATAGTGATTTTATTTTTTATTTATATATTATAGTGATTTTATTTTTTATTTATATATTATAATGATTTTATTTTTTATTTATATATAATAGTGATAAATATTTAGTGATTTTATTTTTTATTTATATATTATAGTGATTTTATTTTTTATTTATATATTATAATGATTTTATTTTTTATTTATATAATAGTGATAAATATTATAGTAATTTTATTTTTTATTTATATGTATAGTGATTTTATTTTTTATTTATATATTATAGTGATTTTATTTTTTATTTATATATAATAGTGATAAATATTTTTTATTTATATATTATAGTTATTTTATTTTTTATTTATATATTATAGTTATTTTATTTTTTATTTATATATTATAGTGATTTTATTTTTTATTTATATATTATAGTGATTTTATTTTTTATTTATATATTATAGTGATTTTATTTTTTTATTTATATATTATAGTGATTTTATTTTTTATTTATATATTATAATGATTTTATTTTTTATTTATATGTAATAGTGATAAATATTATAGTGATTTTATTTTTTATTTATATATTATAGCGATTTTATTTTTTATTTATATATAATGGTGATAAATATTTTTTACTTATATATTATAGTGATTTATTTTTTATTTATATATTATAATGATTTTATTTTTTATTTATATATTATAGTGATTTTATTTTTATTTGTATATTATAATGATGTTATTTTTTATTTATATATTATAACGATTTTATTTTTTATTTATATATTATAGCGATTTATTTTTTATTTATATATTATAATGATTTTATTTTTTATTTATATATTATTGCGATTTTATTTTTTATTTATATATTATAGTGATTTATTTTTTATTTATATATTATAATGATTTTATTTTTTATTTATATATTATAGTGATTTTATTTGTTATTTATATATAATAATGATAAATATTTTTTATTTATATATTATAGTGATTTATTTATTTATTTATTTATATATTATAATAATTTTTTTTTATATATTTAATAGTAATAAATATTATAGTGATTTTATTTTTTATTTATATATAATGGTAATAAGTATTATAGAATATTTGTGAATAGTTATGAGTAGAGATTGAAGTGAGTTTATAGGTCTCATTAAGAATATTTAAAATTATTTAATATGTAAAATATTTTTAAAAATACAAAAATACTTGAAAAGTATGAGAATACTTGGTTACCCAAACACACCCATACTCTTCACCCCCTTTTTCTTCACCCCCATCTATCTTCACCTACCCGATACTCTCTCACATACTCTCTCTCCTCTCTCTGTCCGTCGCCGCCTTATACTCGTCCCGCTCACTTTGTCGAGCCGTTGAGTCTCTGCCCCACCGTCGCGCCGCCGCTGTCTGGTAAGCTCTATCCCTCTCTTCGTCCGTTTCTCTCACTCTCCCTCTCTCGATTTCGTCTTTAATGCTTTACATATGGGTTGAGATTTCGTCTTTCTTGTGGTGGGTTGAGATTTGGAGTTTGATGGTTGAGATTTCGTGTTTGAAATTTTGGGTGGTTAAAAATTAGAAGATGATTGGAGGTAAGCAAACGCAACCTTTAGCCAATCGAATCAAAGGTAGACGTTTTGTGTGATGGACGAGAGCTTTTAAGCTGTGGGACAACTAAGAAAAAAGATCCTCAGATACAGCGAAAGGGCGAGAGATATAGGGTAGATTGAAGACTTTTTTAAAAGGGCCAAGCTTACATAAAAATCAATATTATTATAGAAAACTTGCTGCAAAAGACAATGGACCAACATAATGTTCATTGCCTTTTTGCTAGGAATATTGAATTTATCCTTAAAAGTGTGCATAAAATTTATATGATAAATATGTTGAGTGATATAATTCTGAGAAACATAGTCGTCATTAAGTTTTACTTCATTTCTAGGAGAACTTAACAATGGTGGTCAGGTCGTTTATTATATATATATATATATTTTTTAAAAGTAGGTCTTTTATTATAATAATGTGTGATTGCCATAATATGCATTGTTTGGAAACGAAAAATTGATTGCCATAATATATAGGTTCCAGGGAATATATTAGCAGATGTTGTGAGGCAATTCTACTAGGTGTATTCGAGGTGGGTATGGAAGTTTGTATTCACACAGCATTGATAGCATTAGCAAACCCAGACTTAAAATAGATGGGCCTTGAACATGAATTTTTTTGTCATTCCTTTCCACTTTACTTTGCTATTTTCAAAATTTCAACTTATTGGGTTGTAGTGTATCATGTTTTTTTTTTTTTTTTTTCAATAGCCGTTGATAAACCTGCTCTGTTTCTTTCAATGAAGCCTTCAAGTATATCTTTTGTGTTATAAATTTCGCGCCATATATCTTCCAGTTATTTTTGTTTTTTTTAATTGACCTGCAATGGTATCCTTAGAAGCATGAGACGATCGAAGAAGTGTGTGTGTGTGGGTTTTATGGGGGAGTAGGAATAGTACTGAAAAGTGACCTTGAAGATGTAGAACTTGGTGAGTTGTGCAGTGACATGCACAATGTAAGAATAAGATACCAAGCTTAACCATAGCATAAGTGAAGTGGCTATGGTTAAGAGGAGCCTTTATTTATTATTGCTTAGTTTTCTTGGTAACAGGGGGTAAAGGACCGAAGCTGTATTGGTGGACTGATGCTTTATTTTCTCTTTAATTGATAATAAATTCATATATTGTGTGTAATCCTTTATAATTTCTTGTAATTGCTGCTATTAGTGTTGTATTATCATCATATTACGTGTATTATCATCAAATTTATGCCATGTCACGTTTTATACAGACAGTTAACAGCATAGCAAATGTAGAGATGATATTGAATTCTTTAGCTCAGCAGGGAAAATTTGGATCTCATTTTTCTTTCGGCTAACAGCTAATCATTGTGAGATTTTAGAAAATGTTGTATTTACATATACTTGGTTTATTTTTTGGTGTCTTCATAAGCTCTTATTATAATATATGTTACAATTTCTTTTATAGTACTGAAATTGTTGATATCCTATATTTGAAATTATGGTACAAATATAATTCATTTGGCGCTGGTTTACTTTTGTGATGGCTTGCAGGACCTCAAAGTAATTCTATCAACACTTCTCCCAGTGGCTTGAAAGCAAAGAGCATTCAGATTTCTCTGACGTTGCACTTAAGGTGTAATTACCTTAACCCAGTTTTCTGCAGCTTCTTTGGATATGATAATTACTATTTCCATCCATTAGGGTGTAGCCTAGGTTCTTTTAGGGATAGAAGAAAAAAATTAGGTTTTACGTTTCCATTATCTGGATGCTTGTAAAATTTAAGTGATACCAACTTTTGGGTTCTAGCAAGCTACCTTCAGAATCGTTAAAATACATATAACTTGTCGGTTAGAATGGCGGTGAAGGGTGCCCTGGTGGTATGAAATTTTTGCAGGGTTTCCCTTAACACTGTAAATTGAAAGCATGCTCGTTCCTTTTTTTTTGTGCGCTTGTTTAGGCATGACTTATGAGATCGCATAACAACTTGAACATTTTATAATCTTCATGTGTCACTTGAGACAAGCTTTCAGAAAGAGCCTACTGATGCAAGGCTCATACATCATATAGGCAGTCCAATAATATAGCTTTATAACTGTGATTAGCTAGTGATCCCCCTTTTTTTATGGTTTTGTTTTGGTAAAGAATACAGTGGCTTATTTTATTGACATAGAAGAGAGAACATCTTTTTTTTTTTTTCTGTATTAAAATAAAGGGTGTGGTGAAGCAGTTTTGTATTGATTTAAGTGATCTTTAATTAACTTTACCACTTATGTTACAGGTTGAAATTGAACTTCCAAGATGGTGCAGTATAACCTTAAGAAGATTACTGTAGTACCAAATGGAAAGGACTTTATTGACATTATTCTGTCTCGCACCCAAAGACAAACACCTACTGTTGTCCACAAGGGGTATGCTATTTCCCGTCTCCGTCAGTTTTACATGCGCAAAGTAAAGTATACCCAACAGAACTTTCATGAGAAGCTGTCTACAATCATTGATGAGTTTCCTCGACTGGATGATATCCACCCCTTTTATGGGGACCTTCTTCACGTTCTCTACAACAAAGATCACTACAAGCTCGCCCTTGGTCAAATCAATACTGCAAGGAACCTTATTGGTAAGATTGCTAAAGACTACGTAAAATTGTTGAAGTATGGTGACTCACTGTACCGATGCAAGTGTCTGAAGGTTGCTGCTCTTGGCCGCATGTGTACTGTGATAAAGAGGATTGCTCCTAGTTTGGCGTACTTGGAACAGATTAGACAACACATGGCGAGGCTACCTTCAATTGACCCGAATACTCGAACGGTCTTGATTTGTGGGTACCCCAATGTTGGCAAGAGTTCATTCATTAACAAGATCACTAGGGCTGATGTAGATGTCCAGCCCTATGCATTCACAACTAAGTCGCTCTTTGTTGGTCATACAGACTACAAATACCTACGGTACCAAGTCATTGATACACCAGGAATTTTGGACCGTCCTTTCGAAGATCGCAACATTATTGAGATGTGCAGCATCACGGCTCTGGCGCATCTGCGTGCTGCTGTGTTGTTCTTCTTAGATATCTCAGGGTCTTGTGGGTATAGTATTGCGCAACAGGCTGCTCTTTTCCACAGCATTAAGTCTCTATTTATGAACAAACCGTTGATTATTGTCTGCAACAAGACCGACTTGCAACCACTGGAAGGGATATCTGAGGAAGACATGAAGTTGGTCATGGAGATGAAAGCTGAGTCTATGAAGACTCTGATTGGTCAGGGAGGTGAGGCTGCTAGTGACCAGGGGGTGCTTTTGACCATGAGCACTTTGACCGAAGATGGGGTAATATCTGTAAAAAATGCTGCTTGTGAAAGGTTATTGGATCAGAGGGTGGAATTGAAGATGAAATCCAAAAAGATAAATGAATGCTTAAATCGTTTTCATGTTGCAATACCAAAGCCGCGGGACCAGAAGGAAAGGCCACATTGTATTCCGCAAGCAGTATTGGAAGTTAAAGCTAAGCAAGCAGCTGAGAAGGAAAAGAGGAAAACTGAAAGGGATTTGGAGGATGAGAATGGTGGTGCAGGTGTATACTCTGCTAGTTTGAAGAAGAATTATATGTTAGCCAACGATGAATGGAAAGAAGATGTAATGCCTGAAATTATTGATGGGCACAATGTATATGACTTCATTGATCCGGATATTCTACAAAGGCTAGAAGAGCTGGAACAAGAAGAAGGGCTTCGGCAGGCTGAGGAGGCTGATGATGATTTTGAGATGGATGGCAAGGAATTAACTCCAGAAGAGCAACAAGCATTGGCTGAGATCCGGAAAAAGAAAAGCCTACTCATTCAACAGCATAGGGTCAAGAAGAGCACTGCAGAGAGCCGGCCAATTGTACCAAGAAAATTTGACAAGGACAGGCAGTTTTCAACAGGGAGAATGGGAAGGCAGCTATCTGCCTTGGGGTTGGATCCAGCTTTGGCCATTAACCGAGCCCGTAGTAGGTCAAGGGGTCGGAAGAGGGAGAGGTCAGCTGAAAGAGGAGCTAATGATGGTGGTGATATTATGGATATGGATGTTGACACACCTAACAAAAAGCAGCGACTTAGGTCTCTATCCCGATCTAGGTCGAAGTCACGGCCACCCGGTGAAATTGTTCCTGGGGAGGGCTTCAAGGACTCTTCTCAAAAGGTTAAGGCGGCAAAACTTGCCAAGAAATCTGCCAAGAAGAGGAACAAGGATGCTCGTCGTGGTGAGGCAGACAGAGTAATCCCTACTTTGAAACCAAAACATTTGTTTTCAGGAAAGCGCTCTATTGGAAAAACCCAAAGACGCTGATTTACATGAGGTAATATACCACATGAATTGCCCTTTTGTTTTTAATTTATATATTTTTTTAAATGTTTTTATTTTATTGCTCCTATCTAGATTTTAATGTTGCATCTTTTATTGATCCAATCTATTTTCTTTATTTTATAATTAAAATATGCTCTGTATGTTGAATGCTCATGGTTTTCGTGGATGCCTGTATCTATATGGAATGGATGAAATTGCTATTAGTCTCCAATTATGTCTTTGGTCCGATTTGTGTGTGTATGAGAGAGAGAGAGAGAGAGAGAGAGATATTCCGGGTAAGTTAGTTATCTAAAAGTTGACTTGATGCTTAATTATTGCATGTTTGGGAATCTACTTTTTGAATCTTCTGCTGTATCTGGTCTATATTGCTTTTAGGTTGGTTTATCTTCACAAGGTAATTCTTCAGCGAACAATATGCATTTTCTTGCAGGGAACACAGTTTATGCTTTGTGGAGAGATTGTTCTGAATCTTGGCTTACTGTTGAAAGAGAGCTTTTGTTCTATCAATCTGCTGCTTGGCTGTAGATTGCACCACGGGAGTAGTGTTCTTTTCATTGTTAAAACGTATGCCAAGGCAATTTTGAGCTTGATTGCTGTTTGAAGTCATAACTCTATTGTCTATAGCTAGTCTTCTTAATTTCATTGTTTTTGTGGAATGCTTGTTAAGGGAATTTTGAGTTTGAGAGAGGTTTTAAGTTACAACGTAGTCCGCGACTTGAAATGGGTTGTTTCAGTTATTGTTATATCATGCGAATTCAATTTTCAATGAGAGAGTTTGCTTAAATGATTTTTTTTTACTACTCTTAGATCCAATTGGCATTACATTTTCATTTATTACCTTTTTGGGACTTCTGCGAAACAAATCAGTGATCCCATTTAATAGGGATATTTGATGTGTCTTAACACCTGCAATGCATCCCAGATTGTAAAATGATTATTACAACCATAAAGTGAAACAATATAAAGCGATGATGAAAATGGCCCACCATACATAAGAAAGATATGTGATGAGAAAGATTATGTTATGTCATATGCTTTTTTTAATATACATATGCAGGATCGTATGCTACATTTTAGCATATCCCAAAAATGTAGAGGTATTGTGCTTGTTTTTTCTCCATATGGTTTGATTGACCACCAACAAGGAACCTGGCAAGTCAAAGCTCCTGTCATTCCCATAAATTTTTAAATTAATAAGCAAAGCTCCCAAAGTGTACTTCTTTAATTGCTTCCTTGGCACCTCTCCAATGGAAACCTCTGCCATGTCCAAGATCTCAGCTCTTGTACATATCAACCTTCCGACGTAATGCTTTATTAGGATGCCATTCGTAAACATTATTGGTTGCTTCTGTATATCCTTGGTTGCTTCGCGAGTCTTGATTAGACAACCTTGAATATCTGCATGCAGATATGATCAAGCCAAAGAAGGTTATATCATTATATTATTCGGACGAGTCTAACAGTGTAGCACAACTGACGAGCTCAATGTGTGCATGCCATGACAATGTAACTAATAATGGCATATTAGAGCATTAATAGTGGCCTAGCCAAAGTCAAATTTTGGCTAAACTATAGCTAAGTTGCTTAAAAACCTCCTACACCAGACTCAACAAATGTACAATATTTTTAACCAACACTAAACTCACTAGCCAAATTTGGTCAGCTCAAGTTGCTGGTGAGATCATATTTTGGCCATAAACTATTCCTTTCCACATGTATTCATCGCGTGTCAAAGCACACGAAAACTCCAGAAAGAGAAACGGAAGAGACACCAACCTCTTTGACGTCTCCCATACAACCCAGAGCAACCATTAGCCATCAGCAGTCGCAACCACCGTTCAGGAATCCCACCGTCGCTCACCATCGCCGCCAAACGCCTTCTCGTAACCCCTCTCTACTTTTCTGTCTTCAGTTATCTCTCTCTCTCAACCCTTTCCCTTCCTCTCTCTAAAAAAAATCCTCTTTCAATCTTCGTTTATAAAAATTGTCGGCTTTTCTCAAGTTATTCATTGGGTTTTGCTGGTTTGTTGTGGAATATCGATCTTGGTGGTAAATATTCAATGTTTTGATGTTTGATTTCATATTGGGCATTCTCTGTATTTGATGAAACGTATTATTGGACACAGGTTTTGATTTTTCATTAATTCTATCGGTTTTAGACTTTTTGTGTGTTTTTTTGTCATTCTATTTTACTCAAATCTCTACTTTGAAACTGCACCAATTACGTGTGGAATTTGTGTGGGTATGTGTCATTTTGGGTTGGCATCTCTCTTATATAAAATACATGTGTACTCTGACATGCCCATTTATGTTCTCTACTTTGGTGCTCTAAAGTTGATGATTGTGTTTATGCAAACACCATGCAACGTGAAGTTTTTTTCTTTCGATTTATCTGCATATTGCCTTTGGGATAATTCATTATTGAAAATCCTCATTTTTTTGTGTGTGGTGTTTTACTTGATAATATGTTGGACTTTGTTAGTTTAATTTCACTTGTTTATGCTTGCACAGATGGATCGAGGGCAATCTTGCTGAAGCAATGCTTTTTGCTTAGCTTATCTGTGAAGCACTCAAGATGCCCGATACCTTGTGTTTTATTTGAATAATTAATAAATAATCCAGTCCCAAAAGGCCCTGCATTTTAAAAACCTTCTTGTACACAGCCCCGTACATGTTATTTGGTTTTTGTCTCTCCACAATTCCTGAAAATACCAAAATTATTATTTTAATATAATAGTAATAGATTTAGAGAATTTGTTATATAGTGTCTTTGAAAAGTGGCTAACTAAATTTTTTACACAAAGGAGGCCCTCTCATTTTGGACACAAGGGTAGAAAGAAAAAAAAAAACGCACACACTAGCGCTGCAGGAGCATCTATGAGGGAATAAAGAAAAGAAAAGAAACTAGAGTTCTACCTTCAGTTTTACAGTTATGTGTACATTTTGAGAGTACTGTAATTTTTATTTTTCTTTATTTTTTTTTAAATATTGCATTGAAATTTATTTACATTTAGATTTTAGAATTTATTTTCATAAAATGTCTAGCTAAGTTTTCAACTAAGGTTGATAATGAAACCTAATTGAAAATTAATAATATTATTTATGAGATTGATTTTTTTTTTCCAATTATTTGTATGTTCAACAATATATTGTTCTTGCTTCATATTAATTGAGAGAGAGATTTATTTATATATAATATCTTATTTTATATAATAATTGTATAAATTAGTTATATAATTTTCATCCAATCTATTATCATTGACAATATAATATGTTAAATAATATATACTATTAATTAATAATATATCATAAATCATAAGATATATGTAGATATATAATACATTTCTTCAAACATATTCTATTATTTACACTTTTTTTAAAAGAAAGCTTGCTTTATTGAGTAATAACCCTTAGAGAAGGGAATGAATACATTCAGGGATCTAATTCCTCGGTATCTAAAATATCAAGTCTCTATCTAAGGCATTCTTAACAAGCTCATGTGCTATTTTAGAGGAATTCTTGGCATCAGTAGGTAGCCGCAGCACACCTGTATGATGTGTTTTTTTTTATTTTTTCAACACTCAATACAGTGGAGTGTGCTGCGGCTGCAGCACTGCAATTTATATTTTCTGGCTATTTTATTGGCTTCTCTGGGCACATGTTGTCTAAGAGTGAATTTGGTCGTAGCTGTGAAAGTGGTGGACCGAAACTTTCGATCCGATTCTAAAAACTCTCTATGGGCCGACCGGATCGGACAGAATTAACCTCTAGACAAAACTTACACAGAAGGGATGTTTTATAATTTCCCATCAATAATAAATGCTAGTACTCTCAAGGGACCATGCAATACAAGTTGCCAGTGATGGATATCTTCGTTTTTATTGATCCTATAGCTATTGATATCTGTATCCGAAATATCAAACAAAACTAATGAATGCAATTCATTTACCTTGTACTGCATAGACAACTTGAAAAGTTGCGTGTGTGTATATATATATATATATATATATATATATGTGGTTATATAGAGTAATGCTAGAGAGCAGATATTGTAGTTGTGTATATATTACATACACTACGTGACTGTTTCGCATCCTCTTTTTCTTTTTGATACAAAACGCACCACACGGCATCTCATCTCTCTCCATCGTGTCTCTCATCCACTCTCTCTCTCATTACCTCTCTCTCTTCTTGACTCTCTCTCTCATCTTGGTTCTCTATCATCTACTATCTCTCTCATCAGATCTCTCTCTCCTCGACTCTCTCTCTCATCAAATCTCTCTCTCCATCTTCGCTCTCTCTCTCATCTCGGTCTCTTTCTCATCTTCTCTCTCTAATTTTAAATTTAAGAGATGTGTGGTTTAGACGATATCACGTAGTATGTGCAAAAATAGCTGCTCTTAAGAGTGGTTGCTCCCAATAATATATTTCCACCTTCAAATTCATCTACCATTCATTAATTTTCTAACGTGCTAGTAGGTCGGCAGTGAACAGAAAGTGTGGAACCCATTTCTGTCCCTTTCAAAAATAGAAAAAAAAAGAGATTAGGTTTGTGTGGCTTCCCTTGTGTTCTGAATTAATGGGCACGATTCTTGTTTAGGATAGGATAATATTCTAATTATATATATAGAAAAAATCTATTTATGACACTATTTTTTTAACATATCCAAGATACTGCTGATATAGAAAATTTTCATATTAATTATGCAAAAAAGTGATTGGTATTTTAATTTTTTTAAATTAAAATAAATTCTATTATAAATAATATATTAATATACCAATTTATACGTAACAAACATATATAAATATATAAATATATCTTCATTTGCCGTAATAATAATAATAATACACTTTTGAGAGATTTTTCTTTTCTATTTATTTTAAAAAAATAAGGGCAGTGACAAGGTCTTATTTGTTTTCAGAAAACATCTCATCTCATCTCATTTCATTTAATTATTATAACTTTTCTAACTTTTAGTATAAAATAAAATAAACAATTTAATTTTTTTTAAATTTTAAAATAAAAATAATATTAAAAAATATATTATAATAATATTTTATTTAATTATTTAATTTTAATTTTAATTCATCTAATGTCTAATGTATGAAAACAAAAAGACCTTAAATTATGTTTGGAAAGAATGAGGAAATACACCCATGCCACAAATCGAAGTCAACAAGCACTTTTGATACTCTGCACTACAGTACAGACGATTAACTATCTTTCCTAGCAATCACGTACGGAAAATCACGGAGTAAAAAACAAATGATAATCGATAATTAAACTTGACCGAATTAAATAATATATAAATTTTACTGTTTCTTAAAAAAACCTAAAATCTGAGAGAAAACAAATAATTTTCATTGATTTAATCAAATAGTTTTCAAATGGTGTGTTTTGATGCTTCTACTGTTCTGCAAATGGTTTTTTTTTTTCCTAGAAACTTTTTTATTTTTATTTTTTAAACTTCGTCCAAATGAAAAGAAATTAAGCAAAACATAATATTCAAATTAGATAAAAAAAAAATTCTGAATTCTTTAAAAAAAAATCACTATTTGTAATGAAATATCACTATCTTAAATAGTGAGTTGTAAAACAAATTACAAAATAATTCTATCCGGATAATGCTGGAGCTCCAGCTGAGGGCTCCCGCTGGAGCTTATTTTATCATGTGTATTTTTTAATTTTTTTTATATAGATATTTTTAATGATTTTAAATATTTTTAAAAAATAAAAAAATTTATAATATTATTAAATAATACTTGCTTAATCACGAAGTAAAATATAAAATACTTTTTTATGATTTTTTATTTTACTTCGTGATTAAGGAAGTATTTTTTAATAATTTTTTTTTACTTCTTGATTAAGAAAATATTTTTAATAATGTTCTAAATTTATTTTATTTTTTAAAAAATATTAAAAAATATTAAAAAAAATTATATAAAAAATAACTTAAAAAAAACACATATAATATATGTTACAGCCCCCAGTGGGAGCTTCCAACGGGAGCCCCAGCGGGGACTGTAGCACGATCCAATTCTATCCATATCATTATTATTTTTTAAAAATCTTCCAAATCATTACAACGACAAAAAAAACTCATATAAAAAATTGATTCTTAGCCCATTAACGTGTTGTTTGACGGTCAAACTTTGACCAAGGTACAATTTTTTTTTTTCTAAATAGAAAGAAAAATTCAAATTTAGATTAATGCATTGATGGAATTTGAAAGGTCAATGCTAGGAGTTTGATTTGGGCTCTCTTTTTTTTGCCCGATGGGTATTTTATTTTATTTTAGTTTTTTATTTAATAATTAAGAAAATATTATTTAATAATATTAAAATTTTTTTATTTTTTTAAAAATTTTTAAAAGTATTAAAAAAATGACGTGAGAAAAAAAAACTTTAAAGAATTTTTGATTTTTTTTTTCACATAAAATTTTTAATACTTTTAAATATTTTTAAAAAAATAAAAAAATTCAAAATATTATCTTAAGTACTAAGTAAAAGAAAAAAAGGCTAAAAAAATAAATAAAATGCCAATTGGGAAAAAAAAAGGAGAGCCCAAATCGGACTCCTATTATCATTTTTCAATTTGAAATGAGTCTTGCTGCACCCAAGAGGGCGTAGCTCGACAAATTGTCCCGAGAACGTTAAATATTTTTTTTTATATTCTTAAATATTTATTTTTTAAAAAATTTCAATACAATGAAAAAATACTTTTTAATTATTAAATAAATAATTTTTTATTTATTAGACCCATCATCCAGAGAAGTAGCATTATTCGTTTGAAAGAGTCATGCTACACCAACTGACGGTGTAGCCGATAAATTGTTGAGAAGGCTAATGTCTTTTATTTATTTATATATATTTTTATATTCTTAAATATTATTTTTTAACCAAAATTCTTAATATTATTAAAAATAATTTTTTAATTATTAAATAATAATAATAAAAATTTGTCGGGATCCATATCCGACCATCATCGGGGAGAAGTAGCATTATTCGTTTGAAAGATTTTGACATTTTGACACCTCTCTCTCTCTCTCTCCCTCCATGGACCATGTCACCAGAGTTCTGAAATTTTGATCAATCTAATTCATTCGCTAACAGGCATATAGCCCCCGTTTCTGACTCGCCAATTTCCGCGAACCTTCTCTCTCTTTGACGAAGTAGAAAAATCTTCCTTCTTGCACTGATCGATCATGGAGTTCTCTAGCCTGTACTGTACTGGTTGTCTAGTCGCTCTTTAGTCTCCTTGTTCGGTGCGTTTATTTTGTCTTGTTTTATTATTTCGGTTTCATCGTTTTCTTTTGCCAGTACAGAACCTCCCAAGTGATTGTCCTTCAACTTTATCACTATTCGATTCTATTTTCATGCCTTTCGGTTCCAGTTTGGTTTCTTGCGTCTCTCTTCTACTTTCGTTCTCTTTGTGTTTAGTCTTTTTGTATATTTGGAGGTAATCTCTTGAATTTCGTTAAAACGGTTTGAAATTTAATGTTTTAAACTCCGTAAATGTAGGATTCGATTTTTTTGGCTAATTTTTGTTTCCAAAAGTTGAATTAAAAAGTTCGCTGTTTCAAGTACCATATTCCTCATTATGTATGGATAATCGTCAAGTTAATAGATTTATGGTAATTGGTCTGGACATTAGAGTAGTGGTGTATTGCTTTTTTATTGTGTTTTTGGTATGGTTATTAATGGAAATAACTGCAAATTTGGACTTTTTGGTAGTGCACCGGGCTGTCACTCTGACCACCAATTTTGTTCTTATCATCCTTCGACTTTTTGATTATTTATTGTGAATTACGGTGCTTAAGTAATTTTGCGAACATTTGGTGCCTTGAACTATCAATTCTTGTATGGCACAACTAGGGGAGGATGTGCATAAAGTCGATGAAATGCAAATTTCCTAATTTGAAACTTTTACCTATCAGGTTTTGGCATTGCGAGTTTTCGTGGTGCATGAAGAAGTTCCTTGGGCTGATCAACTTTTCTGGGCTCAACTCTTCATCTGGAAAATCGTGTTGTTAATAAGTTATAATCATGAACTACCAACATGAGAAGTATTTGAGGTTAGTTTAACGGTGCATATTCTAATTTCCAATGTTTGGTAATCAGACGCTTCAGTTTTTGCAAGTACGTACTTCTATGATTTTAGAAGCAAATAAATTAAATTCTGGCAGTGCTACTTGAAAACTGCCACAATCAATGCTACCACTGACACAATACAACATGCTCCATCACCACTATAAAGTTATTGATCTTATAGTAGGCATCTTGCTTTTATGAGATGCTTTGGGTATGTTTTGTTTCTAAGAGTTCTCAGAATGTTTTAAAAAAAAATTTCAACTTCAATCCAATCATCTTTAAACACCATTTTATTTTTATTTATCAGCAACTTTTTTTTTTCCTAATCATATCATATCATATCAATAAGCTCTTGTGAAAGAAGAACAACACAAGAACCTGAAGAACTTTCACTAAAACCCAAAAATAATTTTGTTCAAACAACTTTTCAATTCTACCTGCCCAATTTTACAAACCCCTATACAAATCACGTTTGAAAAACTTTTTATTAAATGGAATTCTCATTCTACTTACATATTTTCACAACCCCAAAAAAAAAAAAAAAACCATTCTTTTGTATCGTCATTTTCAACTTTGATATTCATTTCTTTCGGTTCTCTTTTCATGTTCCACTCAAATTGGACTTAGACTCATAAAAGTGGTTTTTATATTATTTACTATGTTTGGTTCAGGTTTGAGGATTGGAAGTCACAGAAAAGTACCGAGGGGGAATATCCTGAAAAGTATGGAGTGCATCCAGGAAGAATCAGAATGGCAGTTAACTTGGTTTCAGAAAAAATTCAAAGAGGTTTTGAATTTAGTTTGGAGAGGATAAACGGGATTATAAAATCATCAAAATCCTATTCATTTAGTAATGCTGTGGCTAAAGGGTCAGGTTTAAAGAAGAAAATTCTTGATCCTCAGGGTCTATTCCTTCAGAAGTGGAATAAGATATTTGTACTGTTATGTGTGATTGCAGTTTCACTGGATCCCTTGTTCTTTTATGTCCCTGTGATTAATGATCACAAGAAGTGCCTTGATTTGGATGATAAGATGGAGACTACAGCTATTGTTTTACGTTCTTTCACAGATATATTTTATGTGATTCACATTATTTTACAATTCCGTACCGGTTTTATTGCTCCCTCTTCTCGTGTGTTTGGGAAAGGTGTTTTAGTTGAAGATGCTTGTGCAATAGCAACGAGGTATCTGTCATCGTACTTTCTAATCGACATTCTTGCAGTCCTTCCACTCCCACAGGTAAGGGGAAGTCTTTACAGCCAAAAATTTCCTTCTTGGGGTATTTATGAGGTTGACTAGCTTGGGGTTGATTTTCTAGACTACACCTTTATTCTGTCGTAGATTCCTTAATTAGTAATGTAGGGTGAGGAGCTAGTATCGCTGTGTGCAAAACTATAAATATTTACCCTGCAACAGAAAGTTGGGTCATTGTGTCCCCTAGCCTGGTCCTCTTTGGATATTTATTGCAATTTCACTTCACTTACTGACCATTTCAAAATTTTCTTGTTGTCCTCCCACGTGCACTTTTTGTTAGATGAAATCTTTGTAACAATTAGTGCCTTGTGCATGTTGACCTCCTGCATTTCAGTTTGAGCATGCGTGGTAGCAACTTGAAGGTTTCCTATAACTTCCCAAATTAGATATATCATGTGGTTAATCCTGTGAAGAGTTATTTGTAAAAGTTCTCTGATATTACCTGATGACTTCTAACTTGCTGTGATATGCTCAGGTGGTCATTTTAGTTATCATTCCGAAAATGGCTGGCTCAAGATCGTTGAACACAAAGAATTTGTTAAAATTTGTTGTTTTTTTCCAATATCTGCCGAGGTTTCTTCGAATCTATCCATTGTACAAAGAAGTTACAAGGACTTCTGGCATACTCACACAAACTGCTTGGGCTGGAGCTGTACTCAATCTCTTTCTTTACATGCTTGCCAGCCATGTAAGATTGGTTAAATGGTTTCAGATTTTTTATTAGTATTTAGGATAAATATACATTTTTATTTTTAAAAATATATGTGCTTTGTAAAAATTCACTTGACCTTGGTTATATACTCTATAGGCTTACCATCTTTGTGAACCTGTCCTATATCCATGTTTGCTCCTTTTGCCTCTTTATGTTGCTTATGGAACTTCACATGTAGCTGTACTCAAATAATTTCTTTAGACAGAGATATGGTGTTTGGCTTTGGACCTTTGAGAGTTATAGTGCCTACTTTTATCAAGTGTATACCTTTTAAATTGTACAAATGTTATGTTGGAATTAAATGAAACAATATATTAAGGAGTGGGAGTGTCAAATGCAGACAGGTGAGATTACATTTGTTATCAGAAGGAACGTGTAAATATATTGGGTTTTCATTAAATACTTCCTTTTCTATAAGCAGTCCTATATTGGGTTTTATCTAAGAGTGGTGATACATTCATCAAGCTATAAAAGAATGAGTTGTTTGTCATCCTATTTTGTGCGTGAATCTTCAATACCTGCTGGCTTGAAGTTGATAACATGTATGAACCTTTATATTTTTAAGAGACATAAATAAGTGGTTTCTTTCTAGTGTTTTGTTTAGGTAACCGGAAATTTTAGTGATAAAAATAAAAGGCATAGCCCAAATACAATTGGTTTGTGAGCCTTTTGGATACTGAACCTTATTTATATGCATGTAAGCATGTCTACCAAAGAAAGTGAATTAAGAATAAAGGAACATATAAAAGGTATTATTCAATATTGTTTATGAATAGTCATGACTTAAATCATGGTGAATACCTTTTCCAACTGTTGCAATGGTGGATTGGAAATGGGTGTTGTTTTAGGGAATAGTGTCCTATGTAGCATATAGAGAAGGTTAAATAATAATGCTGGTTGAAAAAGCTTCAATTTGGACTCTTTTAAGTTCATATACTGACTGTATATGCCAGTATGAGAAACTCAATCTGTGGCTTTTTCCTTACAAGATCTCAACACCATTGAGCTTGCAAAATGCAGTATAAGAACAGACCATTTTTTTGGCATTCTTCATGTTAAAATTATATTGTAAATTGAAGTGCAATTACTCTCTTCTGCATATATTTTTGATAATTAAGTGTTTGCTCTTGTTTTAGGTGTTTGGAGCTTTTTGGTACTTGTTCTCCATAGAAAGAGAAGCTACATGCTGGCAACAAGCCTGTGGGAAAAATATTACGTGCTTCAATAGCTCCTTGCTTTGTGATGATAGGTTATACATGGACATTTTTCTTAATAATTCTTGTCCAGTACGGACACCAAATACAACACTCTTTAATTTTGGAATATTCCTTGATGCTCTTCAATCTGGTGTCGTCGAGTCGACTGATTTTCCACAGAAGTTGTTTTACTGTTTTTGGTGGGGCCTGCGAAATCTGAGGTGTGCTTGAATGGAGATCATTATTTCTTTTATGCTGGCTAGTTGGCAATAATAGTATGACATTGTTTGTGTGTGCGTATGTTTCCATGACATGGCATGCTTTTCTATGCTGATCGAACAGAGTTTTCATTTTGCCATTTGTTATATATGTATGCAGAGAGCATCAAGTAAATTGACTGTGACGACAAATTGCCATGACCTCTGCTACATTGCCCATTAAGTTCTTGTATACTTGCTTGGATTGTGATAACCCTTTTTCTAGTCCGTCCTTGTTCTTTTACTCTGAATGACATATATTATTGATCACTTAACTGGTTTATTTGATCACATTTTATCTAATTGATTGGATGGGAAGGGACTTCTTGGTGGTCATCTACCCCCCCTCCCCGAAAGAGGGGGCCAAAAATTAATGTGGGCAGAAGAATAAATTATATGGTTAGTATCATATATGGTCTTAGATAGTATTGAGTGGAAAAAATGAGTGAACCTAATTTGTTAGGATAAATGACCGAACACTCAGATGGGATTAAGGTGTATTTGGGTTGACTATCATTTATGGGTAAAGGAAGGATGGGTTGAATGTGTCTTTGTAAGAGAAGGGGAGGATAAGGATATGGGATCTGATTGGGATGATAATTGATGATGAAATATTGAACCTTGTTTGTGGTGTGAACATTACTGTTATGCTTATTAGGTATTTAGGTGTAAATGTAGCCTGTTGAATCTTGGTTCCCTTTTCTTGAATTTCAGCCCCTCATCTGATCATGTTGGCTGGTGCATTTATTGCATTTCATGTGGACTGTGTTACAATATGTGTATTTTTTTAGGTGTTCTATGTTGTGCACTTGCAGTTCACTTGTAAAATTATTGTTTGATGATTATCCTTGCTTCTTTTACTCGCAGTTAATTCACATTTGAAATTATTGTCTAATGTTTAAATACTTTCTATTTTTTTTTTTTTTCCTCTTTGTTCCCTTGTTTGATAATTTATGTGCTTTATGCTTCTCTTATAATCGTTAGGTTCAGGTGTTAATGAGGCTTTCCTCTTTCTTGCATGTTCAGCCCCATGTACCAGTCCCATGTTAAGCCCCATGTTAAGCTTTATATCAGTAGAACTGTACAATGTTTTGGTTGAATGAAATTTAATAAATGTACCAGTCAAAGTGATAAAACCACATTTGGATTGTGGCAGGTGCATTTTATTATATTCCGTGTGGGCTTTATCCTCTCATAATTCATTATGATATGCATATCCTTAGTGTGTTCCATGTTGAGCACTGACTTTATGAATTTTTTGTCTGGCAATTTATGCTTCCTTCTTGTTTTGCAGTTCTCTTGGTCAAAATCTTTCAACAAGTACCAATGTCTGGGAAATCTTCTTTGCAGTTTTCATTTCTATTTCAGGCTTGGTATTGTTTTCATTTCTGATCGGGAATATGCAGGTTGGTACTAAAAATTTTATTTAACAGCTCTTGGTCATGCATTTATGTTTGTGAGGGTGATGATCAGTTACAGAAATTTAAGTTGAATGCTCAATGCATGGACCACTCGTCATCTGTATACTTCTGAAGGACTTCTGCCTCAAAGGACTTCTGTATACATTCTTTGATATGCCAGAATGTACAGCTTCTATACAAGCTGCATATGGTGTGATTCAGGCCGATCCTAGAAATGCTTTTGAATTTTCCCATGATTGGTGTTTTGTACTTTGCAGATTCTATCCCCCTCCCTCTGCCCCCTAAAAAATTAAACAGAAATAAAAGAGAGGCTCAGAATTCCTTTTTGCCATTGCTGGCATTATGATGGTTGATGAATACCCTTCATCCTTGTCGTTATTGATACAGTCCTACTCATTGTTATGTTTTTAATTAATTCGAAGGGAGCCCTTTGGATTCATTAGATGACACCATGAAACAAAAGTCCAATGAGAGCTCATTTATGGACTTGTTTAACATGAGACCAAATGCGTGTTTAGGTTGTTTGAGCTAAATTACATGTTATGGAAACTCAGAGGTTCACTTGTATGTGGCCCATATATTCTAGGTTATGATGAATCAACTTTTTTGAAACAGACATACTTGCAATCCACGACTACAAGATTGGAGGAGATGAGAGTCAAGAGGCGAGATGCAGAACAGTGGATGTCACACCGTTTGCTCCCTGAGGGGCTGAGAGAACGGATTAGGAGGTATGAACAATACAAATGGCAAGAAACTAGAGGTGTTAATGAAGAGAGTTTGCTGAGTAATCTTCCGAAAGACCTTAGAAGGGACATAAAGCGCCATCTCTGCTTGGCACTGCTCATGAGAGTGAGTTTCTTTACCTCTCTATTACTTTTTTGTATATCATGTCACTGGTAGTAAGAATGGTATTGTTGTTTATTTTAACTATATTTCCAATCCTCTTTATTCTTATCTAATTCGCACAAAAGCTGGCATGAGCATCTAGCTGCAATGAATGCATCCTAAGAGTTCAATCTTATATTGATAGTTTTTGGAGTTTTTGTTTTGCTTGTTATATGTTAACTTTCGGAGGGTTTTTTTTTTCAAGACAATAGTAAGCGAAAAATTATTGGATGTACTTTCTGCTTTTAAATGGGTAATTCCTAAAAGTAGGGTTGTGTCTATCGATATTGGATAGGGAGAAAGGCCAATCCATCATGATTTATACCCAAATTGAAGCGTCAAATATGATTAATATTCCTTACCAAGAAGTGAGATCGTCTGCAGTCTGTATCAAAGATATTTCTGAAGCAATTCAAAACAGACTATTATTTTAGACATAAAACGTGTTTTTTTTTTCTTGGTTGCATTCATGGCTAGTCTGCTTGGAAATAGTCTATACTGTTATTTCCATTGGTGTGAATTGGTTCAATACTTGAGTTCCCTGTTTATAAGCTTTATCCTGAGTTAGGAAGTAGATTGACTGACTAAATGCTTCGATAGTTTACAATGCTTATAGATATCATTAGATTAATTTTGATGTGTGTCATTTGTGTAGATATTACATCATGGACAATATCTATTGCCTGTATAATTTTCAAAACAAGTCTGCAGCCCGTGTAAAGCTAGTCTCCTAAAGACTTGCTTTTATTGAGTCACCTCAACATTTATTTAATTAATTTTATTTTATTTTTATAATTTTCCATAATTTTATTATTGAATATCCATAAATTTGGTACTTTCTGTTTAAAGAAATTTGAAAGGTCATGGCAATTAATTTATTCAATTTGCAATTTTAAGGTCTTAGAAAATTTCA
Organism: Juglans regia; assembly: GCF_001411555.2. Taxonomy (NCBI): domain Eukaryota; kingdom Viridiplantae; phylum Streptophyta; class Magnoliopsida; order Fagales; family Juglandaceae; genus Juglans; species Juglans regia. Next base: position 1,347,162 of record NC_049916.1, read on the forward strand.
CTTTTCCTATATAAATCTGTCTTCTTTCCTTTATATTTAATTTATTAAAATTAGTAGTTACTCTATAATCAGCCACGCATCGCATGGGTACACACAACTAGTTAAATCTAATTGCAACCGCACACTTGTCGTCAAGGAGGTTTTTCTGGATCATAAGTCCAATCCTTTTCATTGTCGTTGGGTGCTATTCAGAGCGGCACGTTGCACCGACGCGCATTTTAAAGCGAACGTGTAGCGCACTCGAGCTACTGTGAATCACTTTCTGTTGATGCCATGCGCAGCAGCTCTGGGCCCAGTGACTTTGGCACCGTCTTGACCGACCGCTTGGCTCCTTCCCAGAGTGGCGCGTGTCATTCATGCACCACCAGTGTTTTCCCTTTAATGTTGTTTGGTGTTTGATCGTTGTTTCCATTTTCTATATTTCCAACTTTTTGTCGGTGTGTTTTTTGTTGGTGTTTGTTCGTTGGTTTTTTGTTTGAAGGAAAAATAAAGTGAAATAGGCTATTGGACTTATGTCTATAGTAGTGTTGGTTCCTCCTTCCTCTGGTCTGGAGGATGGGTGTGGTATTTACTTCTCCTCCATTGGAGGATGGAGTTTGGATGCGAGTTGGTTTTACCTTTGTTTTATATAGATATTGACACTCTTTTTTGAGAGTTTTATAAAATTCAGACAATGCCTATCGCAAAGATATTTGTGTATGGGAAAGCGTACAATAGGAGTTAGTTTGGCTTGTAACTTGAGTCACAGATGTAACTTCCATATGAAATGAAATGATGTTTATTTCCTATCAAAAAAAAAAAAAAAAAAGAAAAAGAAAAGAAAAAAAGTTGTCTGCACCTTTTTTTTTTTAATAAGTAGTTGTGTACAACCTTTTAAAGTTGAATTCCTCTACAGTACCCTCGGTAATTACTAGATTTACGATTTATTATTCTTATTTTTTATTTTTGGAATGTATTTCAGGTACCAATGTTTGAAAAGATGGATGAACAGCTGTTGGATGCAATGTGTGACCGTCTTAAGCCAGTTTTGTACACAGAGAAAAGCTACGTTGTCCGGGAGGGAGACCCAGTTGATGAGATGCTCTTCATCATGCGAGGCAAGCTATTGACAATGACTACCAATGGTGGAAGAACTGGCTTCTTCAACTCTGAATATCTTAAGGCCGGTGACTTCTGTGGAGAAGAACTTCTTACTTGGGCTCTGGATCCTCACTCTTCATCCAACCTACCCATCTCAACAAGAACTGTCCAGGCCCTTACAGAAGTCGAAGCCTTTGCTCTAAAAGCTGATGATTTGAAGTTTGTAGCCTCTCAGTTCCGGCGGCTCCATAGCAAGCAACTTCGCCATACTTTCAGGCTTTATTCTCAGCAATGGAGGACTTGGGCGGCTTGTTTCATCCAGGCAGCCTGGCGCCGCTATAATAAGAAGAAGCTTGAAGAGTCTCTTCAGGCAGAGGAGGATAGATTGCAAGATGCATTGGCCAAGGCTGGAGGGAGCTCGCCAAGTTTAGGTGCCACCATTTATGCCTCGCGGTTTGCTGCTAATGCACTTCGTTTGTTACGGCGAGATGGTACACGCAAGGCAAGGGTGGCAGATAGAATTCCACCTATTTTACTTCAGAAACCAACGGAGCCTGATTTTGCTTCTGAAGAACAATAGGTACACCATCCCTGGCGAATTTATATGCTTTGTTTTGTTGTATTAAGTGTGAAAATTAGATAATTTTTTGTTTTTTCTACAGAGAGAGTAGTGGAATCACATTATGGTAGAAAAAAATATTCATAATTCATTGGCTATGAGGCCTGTACATTGTATAATGCATATTTCTATGTTGTATATTGAATTTTTACTTCCTGTTTTTTCCTGCCATGCTGAAAGTTGTTAAACCACAGAGATTCTCAGGTTTGAAGTGCGTAAAATATGACTAGCAAAGATATTGAGCCTTTGACAAAACCTTGTTAGCGAAATGTAACCAAATTTACGAAGAAAAATGATAGTTGTAATCGTGAATGTGTAAGTACTGCGCAATCAGTTTGAAAAAAATGAATAAATACGGTATTCACAAGAAAAAAAATTAATTTTTTAATAGTGAATTTTAACTCTTTTTCAAAGCGATTGTATGACGCTTGTGCATTCTATGATTGTATGTAGTATTACTCATTTATGAATAATTACTAAAAAAGGATAAGATAGCGTTTGGTTGCAAGACTCAGTTGAGTTGAGCTGAGCTCAGTCTAATTTCAAGTTGAGTTTAACATCCAAACACCAAACTCTCAAATTACTAAACTCATCTCAACTCAAAACCTCCTTACACGTGGGAACTACAACCTTTTTCAACTTAACACATCTTTAAGACTTTATATATGAGATGCACAACCTTTTTTAACTTCATTTGAAAAGTACTAAACTCATCTTAACATCTAAACATACTTTAAACTCATTTTAGATGGACTCCACATAACTTCCTCTGCTACTTAACTCACTACTATCCATAAAGAACTGAGATTAACTCAATATCCAGATGCAGCCTAAGAGATCTATACTAGTCACCGGGTGTAAAATAAATGATCGTGTCAAAAATTTTAATGGAAATGAGTCCAGATCACAATATGGTGGAGAGGTACAGACCCCATAGTATGATCGGGGCAGAGGAACTCCGGCGAGTAGAATCAAAGTGGAGATGGGAAAGGCAATCTTAAGGCATTCTAGGAACGATCAATGGATCGAGCATTATGAGGAAAGCCCGGTAATTAAGGAGAATTTTAAAATTTCAAACGATCCTGGGACATCAGCGGAGCAGACTAATAATTCACTTACAACGAAAGAATTGCCGTTACAATCTTCATTCCATATTGTGATTCCTCGATAAGATCACGATCCTTTAAAGGAAAGTGAGCCAAGATCAGATGTTGCTTTAATGCAGGAGGGAATTTCGGTAGCTAAGGAGATCACCGATGTAAATTTGATTATGAAGGACTTGTCAGGACTTAGGAGAGAAATGAGATGAGAATTTTGTAAATAGCTGTAAGATAGTTTGTAATAGTAGTGGAATAGTTTAAGTTGAATATTTTTTGGGTTTTGAGAAAAAAGAAAGAACAAATTGAATAAAAAATATTATAAAATTAAAATATTGTTAGAATATAATTTTAAAATATTATATATTTTTATTTAGAGATTTGAAAAAGTTGAATTGTCTTTTATTTTTTGTTTGAAAGTTTGGAAAAGTTATAATGATTAGTTTGAAAATTTTGTATTTGAATTATGTTTGGAATGGGATGATATGAGATGAGATGATAATTTTGAAATAATATCTATTGTCAAACAAGCCCTAAGGATTCTGAGGATCCCTTCCAATTCCAAAATCAGATATGTTACTTGATAGCAAGTATCTCAGATCAAATTTCTCTTAGGGCTGGTTTGGACACTTAGAATATAAATTGTCGCCAATGATATAAGATCGCGAAGGGATTGGCGGCCACTGATCAGTCCAAGCTTAGTTACGAAACTTTTACGGCCACTGATGGTACATAGGCTAAGAAAATGGTCATCTCTCAAAACAGTGAGAAGATGTTGAGGGACATGCTTGCATATATGATAATTACTGATGAGATACCCTTTACCACAGTCGACAAAAGAGGCTTCCGAAAGTTTGTACAAACTATTGAGCCACGATTTTCCATTCCATCACGGTATATGGTGATGCGAGATTGTATGAAGATGCATGCGAAGGAGAAGACGGAGATGAGGAAATTGTTTATTACTACTGGCCAAAGAGTGTCATTTATGACTGACACATGGACATCCATACAGAACGTCTACTACTTGTGTATAACAACACACTACATTGATAATGAGTGTATTTTGCATAAAAGAATTATCGGCTTCAAAGCAATTGTGGATCATAAAGGTGCATCCATTGAGGCGAAGATGGATGATTGTATAAAGGATTAGAGAATTCGAAAAGTGCTGTGTATTACAGTTGACAATGCTAGTGCCAATGACATAGCAATTGATTGGTTCAAGCAGAATACGATGGTGAAAAATGATATCATTCGGGCCCATAAGTTTATTCATATTTGATGCTGTGCTCATATCATCAACCTTATAGTTGTTGAGGGGCTAAAAGAGGTTGATGATTCCATTACCAGAGTCCGCATCATTGTGCGATATGTGAGGGGTTCAAGCCTAGTTTTAGGCAATAGCAGAAGATCTTCAGATTGGATATTCTAGTATGTTATGCTTGGACGTTTCGACTCGATGGAACTCTACATACATGATGTTAGATGTGGCACAGAAGTACCAAAGAGGGTTCGAGTGGACGGAGGTCGAGGATGGGGGCCTGAGGTATGCTTTGTTGGAGCCAGCAAGACGGGGCTCGGTGTGCCAGACGCACATGATTGGACTAGTGTGAGATACTTTGTTCAATTTTTGAAAATTTTTTATGACATAACCATGCAGATATTTGGATCCAAATATACGACTGCGAACTTGTATTTCAGCGAACTCTTGGGGCTTCACTTCCATTTGCAAAATAGTTGTGTTGACTCTAGGGGATTGTTATCTGCTATGACTATGAGAATGAAGACCAAATATGATAAATATTGGAGGAATATTGAGAAGATAAATAGATTACTATTTGTGGCTGTGATCCTTGACCCCCGATATAAGTTGACTATTCTAGAATTTTGGGTAAATTCTATTCTAGGGATAGTGAAGGCTGTAGAGTTTATTAGAGTGCTAAAAAGTGATATTGATGACCTATATAGTCACTACAACAATAGTTGTTAGCCTTCATTTGCAGCTGGTAGCTCCTCACATTCGAGGCCGACGGGTTCGACAGCTTCCTTAGATGATATTGACCCATCAGGAGAGGTTACAGACCATCTTATTATGCAACAGTATCATCAACTCATTGCAACGAGGAATATTATGCAGTGTACGTTTGAGGTTGAACAATATTTATGAAAGCTGTCGAGGCACCTAGTGGTGTATTTCAATTATTAACTTGGTGGAACGTTAATTCCACCAAGTATCCAGTCCTTTTCCGTATAGCCCGAGATGTGCTAGCTATTCCTATCATTACAGTTACCTCAGAGTCGACGTTTAGCACTTGAGATCGCATGTTGGATGCTTATCGAAATTCATTGTCATCGTCAACCGTGGAGGCTCTCGTTTGCACATAGAATTGGATAAGTGAAACGCATATTGAACTAGATACCGTTGGCACTGATGCCTAGAGCTATATGCTTAAATCAGGTAACTTTATATACTTTTAAATAATTATTTAATTATTTTTAATGTTTCTAACTTCTACTTTTTATGATTTTATAGACTTAATTGTTAACTTAAACATAATTACCATTGACTAAAAGTCTGAGACGGACGCTCCTTGAGAGTTGGGATGGAGTTGAGAGACTATGGACTATGGAGAACCTCCTTTCTTGGTAAGAATCAAATTATACTTTTACTGTATTCAATTTTTTTTTTATCAGTTTTTTCCCTTTATTGATTGCAACTTTCTATCTTTATTTCAGGTATGACCAATAGACCATTGAGATTTGAGAGAAATCCGTGTTTAATATTTATGTAATTATCTTTAAAGACTAAGTCAATGTTGTAATAAATGAGATTGTTATAACTTATGGCTACATGTTATTTAGTTTTTAAACTATTGTATTTAAGTTTTTTTTTTTAGTATCTTTTTTTACAGGTTCGGAATTGGGCTTTGGTGAGCCCAAAAGTCAAAAAAGGGCATTCATTTAGCCCAATAAACGTTCGAAGCTCCGACCTTCGTTTGGAGCTCCGATTGGAGTTCGGAGTCAGACTTGAAGTAAAAATTTTCCTCCGACTCTCGGAGGTCAGAAATGTCAACTTCGACTCCGTCGGAGTCGGAGCTCAGCCCTATCTGTTGCTGTCTCACCAGAGGAGATTAGTGTTCTTTTTAATCAATTTTTTTTTATAATTTAATCACTTCCTCTCATCCAGAAGGTATTTCTAATTGTCTAAGCTCCATAAATGCAAAAGTGATTGAAGACATGAACTCCAACTTGATTAAAGGATCCACAGCACTTGAAGTGAAGGTGACCATTTTCTAGATGAACCCTTTAAGCTCACTGGACCAAATGGATTCCCTGCAGCCTTTTGCCAAGACCGTTGGAGTGTTGTAGGGTAGGATGTTAGCAAGGCTGCTCTTGAATTTCTAAACTCAGACGGTGGGATTGATAACATTAATGAGACTCATATTGCATTAATTCACAAGGTAAAGACACCCAAAAAAGTTTCTGATTTCAGACTAATTAGCTTATGCAATTTTCTTTATAAGATAATTGCTAAATGTTTGGCTAATAGACTGAAAGTTATCTTGCCTAATGTTGAATCTCCTACACAAAGTGCTTTTGCAACTGGTAGGTTGATTATGGATAATGTGGTGATTGCTTATGAAGCCATGCATACTATGAACAACAGGATTTTAGGGAAGTCAGGTTTTATGACTTTGAAGCTCGACATGAGTAAGACATATAACAAAGTAGGGTGGTAGTTCTTAAGAGCAGTGATGACCAAGATGGGCTTTAATGAAAGATGGATTGATCTTGTTATGAAATGTATTGAATCAGTCTCCTACTCAATTCTTATAAATGTCTCTCCCTAGTGTGTTTTCAAACCAACAAGAGGTATAAGGCAGGGTGATCCTCTATCACCCTGCCTTTTCATTCTATACTCTAAAGTTTTGAGCATCCTCCTCAACAATGTAGAAATATCAAGGTCAATTACAAGCATACCACTAGCTCGAGGCAGGATTTGCATTAACCACCTCTTTTTTGCAGATGACAGTTTGTTTTTCTGCAAGGGAAACTCAATGAATGGAGTAGGCTGATTGGTATTCTGGACATTTATGAAAAGACATCTGGTCAAATGCTTAAGAAAGCAAAAACCATCTATTCACTTTAATAGTAACACTAGCAAAGAATCAAGCGATATCATCCTAAACTAGCAGGAGTCAGATCAACCTCATTTTATGAAACATACCTTGGTCTGCTAGCCATCATTGGTAGATCTCGATCTCAGGCCTTTAAAAGCATCTTGGATAGGATAAGAAGCAGACTCAGCAACTCGAAAATGAAATTCCTTTTATAGGTAGGTAAGGAAGTTATGCTCAAATTAGTGGTTCAAGCTTTGCCCCTACAACATAGGAGTCTTCAAGCTTCCAAGATCACTTCTCAATGAAATCAATAGAGTGATGAATGATTGTTGGTGGGGAAAATAGGAGAATGATAGAAAGATTCACTGGGTATCATGGAACCAAATGGGAAAGGCAAAGTTGGCTGGAGGATTAGGCTTTCGAGATGCTGAGAGTTACAACCTAGCAATGCTTGCCAAGCAAGAATGGAGATTGATTTAGAGACATGAATCCCTAGTAGCACAAGTAGTCAAATTGAAATATTTCCCTCAGACCTCCTTTTTTCAAGGAAAGTTAGGTCCAAACCATCTTTTATTTAGATGAGTATTCTTGCAACAAGACATTTATTGGAAGAAGTCACAATATGGAGGATTGGAAATGGAGAACAAGAGTTGAAGGATTTACAACGACTAAGTGGATCACCCGGCCAACTACTTTCAGAGTGCAAAGTGCTGCTAGAATTCTTGATGAGGATGATACAGTTGCAGCTCTCATTAACTCGGATACAAAACAATGGAATGTTGTAAAGAAACGACCTGATCTACTGCAGGGCATTTGTATTTACTTATATAAAAAATATAATGTGACATTTTATAGCTAAGATGACAATGAGACATAGCTATACATGGAAATAAAACTATACATGGAAGTAAACTATACATGAAAGTAAAAACAGCTAGAGCTAATGATTATTATAGAATATGCAAGAATCTAATAAAGGAAATCTCAGAAATAACAGTGATGATAATCTTTACATTCTCCCTCAAACTCAAGGCGAAACAGGTTCGACATAGAGCTTGTTACGACTTGGTTCAAACTTTGGACTACACAGGACTTTTGTGAAGATGTTAGCAACTTGTTCTTGACTAGAGATGTGAGCTAAAGAAATTTTACCACTTGCAAGTTGCTTTCGGACAAAATGAACATCTATCTCAATGTGTTTTGTACGGTGGTGGAAAACTTGGTTTTTAGCTATATTGATAGCATTGAGATTATCAGAATACAAGGTGGGTGCAGGTAGGTGTAGTCGAGATTAGAAAGGAGGTGCATGAACCATATCAATTCAGCTGTTGAGGTGGCTTGAGCTCTGTACTCGGCTCTTGCAGTTGAGCGAGAAACAATTGTTTGTTTCTTTGCTCCCAAAGAAAGTAAATTGTTGCCTATGTAAACAACAAAGCTAGTCGTAGAGCGGCGGTCACAGACAAAGTGGACAGCATGAGCAATGTCTAGTCGCGTTAAGGTGAGATATTGGAGTGTCCCAACCATTTGTCTGTAAAGAGTGGGATCAAATAAGGGAATACCATCTGTAGTAGAGAGTTGATCACCAGATACTAGAGGCATGGAGATAGCCTTTGCACCATCAAAGCCAAAATGTTGGAGGATAGACATAAAGTATTGAGTCTGAGTGAAAGTCATTTCAAATTCACCACGAGCAACTTGTAGACCAAAAAATAGTGTAACTCACCAAGATCTTTCATATGGAAGACATTTGAGAGATGCTTGATAAACTGAGAAATTTCAAGAGTAGAGCTGTCGATAAGAATGATATCATCGACATAAATGAGAAGCATTAAAAGGGTAGACCCAGTGCGACGATAGAATAAGAATGTATCATAGGGACATCGCTGAGAACCCATTTGTTGGATGTAAGTGCTAAACTTCATGTACCAAGCATGAGGTGCTTGTTTAAGACCATAAAATGCTTTGTGTAACTGACATACATGAGTAGGTCGAGTTGGATCCTCAAATCTTGGTGGTTGGGAGAGATATACATGCTCTTGGAGATCCCCATGCAAGAAGACATTGCAGACATCCAGTTGTTTAAGGGACCAACCATGGGAGAGAGCCAAAGTGAGGACTAAACGAATAGTAAGAGGTTTAACTACTAGACTAAATGTTTCGTCATAGTCAAAACCAGGAATTTGTGTGAAGCCACGAGCAACAAGGTGAACCTTATACCTCTCAATGGAGCCATCAACTCTATTCTTAACCTTGAAAACCCACTTGCTGCTTACAATATTCATATCAGACAGATGAGGAACCAAGGTCCACATACAGTTTGTATGAAGAGCTTCCAGCTCATCTTGCATGGCTTGTTTCCAATTGGGGTCCTTTAGTGCTTGTTTGTATGATCTTGGTTCCTTTGACTGAGCTGCAAAATCAGCAACAAAACAAAGTGGAAGAGGATGCCGAGTTGAAAGTAAAAATTTAGGACGTCTTGTACCATCTTAGGTCCTTGTGATCATTGGATGAGTACGAACTTGAGCAACATTTTTCTGTTGGAGCAGGAGTGTTGGTTGGCAGAGAGGGAGACTAGATCTCAGATGAGTGTTGGGAGGAGGAGCTCAAATTAACTGATGAATTTTGGACAGAAGGCAGGGTAATGGTAGAATTTGATGTTATGAGGAACAACATGTTGCAGAGACTTTGGAAGAGATCGTAGGCGAAACATCTGTAAATTCTTTGAAAGAGAATCCTGACTACGAGCAAAAAGAAAGGTTAACTCATTAAAAAGCACATGACGTGATAAGTATACCGTCCCTATTGACACATTTAAGCATCAATAACCCTTGTAATGAAGTGGATAGCCAAGAAAAACACATCTGGTGGATTTGTACTCCAATTTATTTCGACCAAATGCTTGCAAATAGGGATAGCATGCACAGTCAAATACTCTCAAATGATTGTATGTAGGGAGAGTGCCAAAGACCATATCATGAGGGGTTTTGTTTTGAAGAAGTGGAGTGGGTAGTCGATTTATAAGAAAAGCTGCAGTGGTGAAAGCAACAGATCATAATTTGGATGGGATAGAGGCATGTGCAAGTAGAGTTAAGATTTTTCAACAATTTGTCGATGTCTTCGTTTAGCCAATCTTTTTTGCTTTGGGGTGCCGAGACAAGACAAAAGATGAAGAATTCCTTTGGAAGCAAAATCGGTTTTAAAAACTCGATTTAAAAATTCCCTTCCTCCATCACTTTGGACTATCTTGACACTTGTTAAATTGATTCTCCCCTAATTTCAAAAAAAGTTGGAAATATAGTGGCTACATCAAATTTTCGGACCATAGGACCAAACATACATGGAATATTCATCAATAATAACAAGATAAAAACGTTGGTTATCATAAGAAGAAATTGGGGCTGGTCCCCTTGCATCTGTATGAATTGTATGCAAGAAAGTAGAGACATAAACTGTCTGAGAAGAAAAAGGAAGCTTCTTTGATTTTTCTAAAGAACAACTTTCACAAAATAAGAACAACTTTCACAAAATTCAAGTGTCTTATTCGAAATAGGCAAGCAGGAAGAGAGAGTTGCTAGTATTTGAGAACTTGGGTGGCCCATGCAAGCATGCCACAAGCTGGCAGAACATTTTGCAACCGTGAATCCAACTAGAGAAGGAAAAGTGCATTGAGGATGGATTAGTGATTATAAGCCATTTATCACTGATCCTTTAATAAGCAGTTGATTCGTCCACAAGTCCTTGACGATAAAACCCCACGAATAAAACATTAAACAACAGTTACTATCTTGTGTAAATTGAGAAACTGAAAGTAGATTTTTCTGAATGGAGGGAACAATGAGAACATTATCCGATTGAAAAGAGATTTTTAGAAGATTAAATCGACCAACTACAGATTGGAAGGTCAGCATCGTTGCCAACCATAACAATGAGACAGTACTGTTTCAGTACCTAAATAAGGGTGAGTTGAATACCCTGGGCATCATTGGAGGTGGAGGTTATATGTTGATTTGCTCCTGTATCTGGATACCAAGTCTCATCAACCATGTCACCCACTTGAGAGCAAGAAAAGCTTTGTATTCCTTAGCTTCTTCATTAGAAGCATGGTAAGCATCTGCTTTATGATTTGGACCCCCACAACAGTAACAGGTGATACGAAAAGTTTCATTGAGACTGTAGATTTGGGCGAGTGCCTTTTGTCTGTTGAGAAGAAGATTGAGAATTGGAGTATCCACAACCACGAGTTTGACGTCCACCTCTTGAACCACCTCAATTTGTATAAAAAGCCGTTGTAGGAGATGCTTCTCTCATAAATGTAATGCGCATCTCAAAGTCACGGAGCTTGCTAATGACACCTTCAAGAGGAGGGAAGGTGTCTCGAGCATTGATTGCAGCAACGATGGGATCAAAATCTGATCCTAAGCCAAGAAGAATATAGATGATGAAGTCATCTTCATCCATCGGTTTGCCAGCACCTCGAAGAGAAAGAGACAAAGACTTGGCTTTTTGCAAGTAGTCTTCCAACGAAGACCTTCCTTTGGTGAGTGTTTGAAGCTCATCTTTGATCTGTTGAATATTGCGTGTATGACTCCCATACAACATCTCTAACACTTCCCATGCCTCATGGGAAGATTCACTGTTGATCACCTAAGAAAGAGGTGGATTTGAAAGAGAACTATTGAGCCAGCCAAGAAGGAGCTGGTCAACGTGCAACCAACGTGCAACATCAGGATTTGGATGTGAAGTACCATCCTCACCTAGGATGGTTGCAGGTGGCTAATGTATTTCCTTTTTGACATAGCCAGGTAAGCCATGGATTTGGACTCGAGCCTTCCGTAGCAAATAATTGGTGGAGGCAAACTTGGTAGAGATATCAGGCAAACTCATGTTTGTAGGGGAAAATTCAAGGGAGGTAGAGTCAATGATAGGTGAGATCGAGGAGGTTGAAGAAGAATCCATTTTCTCCAACCTTAATGGCAGTCTTATACCATGTAAAGAAAATACAATGTGACATTTTACGACTAAGATGACAACGAGACAAAGCTATGCATGGAAAGAAAACTAGCTATACATGGAAAGAAAACTATACATGGAAGTAAACTATACATGGAAGTAAAAATAGCTGGTGCTAACGATTATTACAGAATATGCTAGAATCTCGTAAAGGAGGAAATCTCGACAATAACAGTGATGATAATCTTTACAAATGTTACACTAATTGAAGAGGTGTTTTCCAGTGTTGAAGTTACTGTCATCAAATCCTTGTTAGTCTTTGTAATAGTCCAGACAAGTTGATATGGAGGTGCACCGCCAATGGTCAGTTCTTTGTTAAAAGTTCCTGCTAACGATTATTACAGAATATGTAGGAATCTCATAAAGGAGGAAATCTTGGCAATAACAGTGATGATAATTTTTACAAATGTTACACTAATCGAAGAAGTTTTTCCAGTGTTGAATTTACTATCATCAAATCCTTGTTAGTCTTTATAATAGTCCAGACAAGTTGATATGGAGGTGCACCGCCAATGGTCAGTTCTTTGTTAAAAGTCCCTGCCATTTGCAAAAAGAAATCATAGATCGACTTAAAGGGCAACCTTTTAGAACCAGTCATCAGAAGGAAATTTGGACAAGAATATGAGAGCTAAAAATCCCAAATGCTGCAAGAGTGTATTGGTGGAGAGAGAGCATGCCTTGAAGCACTTTCCACGAACCTGAATCTTTTCAAGAAAAAAGAAGTTGAATTTCCAAATTATCCAATCTGTTTAGAGGAAGAAGAATCAGTTATACATGCTCTATGGGAATGTACTGTAGCAAAAGATGTTTGGGGTCAATGTTCAAATAAAAAATAAGTAGAATTACAAAAGATAGTTTTTTGGAAACTTTTGCAACCAAGTAAGACTTGTTTGAGGAGCAGTCGGAAGAAATTGTAGTAGTTGCATGGAGGTACTATGGTTGAGAAGAAATGAATTTGTGTTTAGAGCCAACTTCACCCACCCGAATTTTGTTATGCAACAATCTAGACAGCTCTTGCTAGCCTTTAAGGAAGTGCGCAAAGATAAAGACAGTAAGGAAAATTATCTTAGAAGGTGATGCTCTTCAAGTTGTTCAAAGCATTACAAAGACAGAGGTCCTTTAGAATAGCATAGCTAGGAATACTGATCATCACTTATATTAAACAAACACTGTTATATTTTGATTTTTGGTCAGTCCAACATATTAGAAGGGAGGCAAATGTTGTGGCTCATATGTTAGCAAATAATGCTTTAGAAATTTCGGGTGAATGCCATTATTGACACGGAGTATAGTCCTTGTATTATTTCCCTCATTCAATGGAGGTTATCAATTAAACTGTTTTGTTCTAAAAAAAAAAATCGACACTACAACAAAATTGACTTTTAGGGATGAAATTATTTAGGCCTAAAAGTATTTTTTTGGGACAAAATTTAAATTTTGTCCAAAAAATTGATGACTTTACAAAACCGTTCAAATGTCAAAATGTTCGTTGGAACAGTATTTTTTGTGATGAATTAAAGTGTCTCAAAAAGTTTTTTATGTTCGAGAGGAAAAAATACGTCGAATAGAAAAATCTTGGCGGGGAAGTAATTTATTATGCTGGGGAAAGTTTAAAACCATTTGAACGATAATTATTTTTGTTCGAATGGAAAATAATTGGTGGCAAAACTTGGCGAGAAGGTTCCTAAACTGTTCGAATGGATTATATTTAGTTCGAACATATTCAAGCACCACATTTATACATTCAAACGTATAATATTAATCTCGGTACGTAACTCAAATAACAAAAAAGCTATATATACCATATATACAAATTCATTAATTAATTTTATGTAATTAATTTAAAAATATTTTAATGATTTCTTTTATGTTAAATAAGATTTTTATTTAAATAAATATTATCAGACATACACCACATAATATAAATCAATAATTACTCCAGAAAAGATAAAATATTTAATTTACAACTTAAGTAAATCATCAAAACACTATATATAGTGTCCATAACTATAACAAAAAATATATAAATAAAAAATAGAAACTACTGTGATGCGAGGTCTCTGGACACATCCTAGACTGCAGCTAATTGTCTCTCTACCTATGCCAGTCGAGTATTAAGCATGACCTGGGTTGTATTATTGGCATTAATCTATGTACGTAACTCATTAACCTTTGTACGAACTCAGAGACGCTAGCCATAATCTCTGTACGCAACTTAGTCATGGCAGTATGCACTGCATCGATCACTGCTGATATGTGTATGCCGATCTCAGCACAGTATGTCGACCATCTCCTCGCGAGTAGATTTGCGTGATGCCTCGGCCTGTGTAGATGCCTCAACAACCAATACTCCAGTATCTCTCGGCTGTGGATTTCTCTGAATATCAGCCCTGTATTCAGGAACAAGTCCACGAAAAGGAAATCTTGAGTGTACCGTGCTCCATGACAGGGTGGTGCTATTGATCGGTCCCATCGACTCTCGTGAACGCTTGGCAACTTCTGGCACGACCCTGTAATGTAGCAAAAATCGAGTGATCAGGATCCTAAACGGTGGTATATCTGTCGTAATATACCAAGCCTTTGATCGAATCCTCTTAAATATATATCCCACGAGGTCGATTAGAATGCCACGAGCCATCTGTATCATAAATGTCACTAGATTCATGCCAACCTCGGTCTTGTGCTGCTGAGGGTCAATGTTTTCATTATACTTTACTATATATGTTATATATGATATCATACAACATATATGTATATAGAGTATAGATTACTAATATACTATTATCTTATAAATTTCTCTATACTTTACTATATGATCTTAGTATATTTGAGGCTATATATATATGTGAGTATATATTACTAGTATATATGATCTTATATTTTCCTTTATACTAATTTAGTATAGTATCATATATATTATACTATATATATTATATATGATACACTTGCGGCCATTGATAGCAGAATTGAAAGATTCGTGGGAGAATGAGGTCTGAACATTTGATTCATTAACATACAAGTCGTTCAAGATGCATGCTGCAGTGTTATGGACAATAAATGATTTTCCTGCTTATGGAAACTTGTTAGGTTGGAGCACTAAGGGGAAATTGGCATGTCCAACTTGTAACAAACATACCCAATCTGAATGGCTTATGTATGGGAAGAAACTATGCTTTATGGGTCATCGTCGATTTTTACTTGGTGACCAAAGATGGTGTGAAAATGGTGGGATGTTTGATGACACTGTTGAATGGGGGCACCCTCCACCATTCTTATCTGGCGAAGATGCTATTGCACAGTTTGTGAATGTCAGAAGTAATGATTTCGGTAAAAAATAACGGAAGAGAAAACGAAGTGTGAATGAGTTAAATTGGACAAAGAAGAGTATATTTTTTGAAAACCCCTACTGGTCGACGTTAAAATTGCGGCATAGGCTCGATTTATGAATATTGAAAAAAATATATGCGAGTCTGTGTTAGGAACGTTGATGTCAATTGAAGGTAAAATGAAGGATAATATAAACTCACAGAAAGATCTAAAGCAGTTGGGAATTATACCTGAAATGTACTTGCAACAAAATGGTTCATCTGTTTACATGCCAATTGGGTGATATACATTGTCAAGGAATGAAAGGGCTACATTTTGTGAGTGGTTGCAGAAGATTAAATTATCGGACGGGTATGCTTCGAATCTAACAAGGTGTGTGCGAACAAATGATTGGAAAATTATTGGACTAAAAAGCCATGATTGTCATGTATTTTTATAGAGTATCTTGCCTGTTGGTGTGACTCCCCGACCCCCTCCTATGACAACGTGGGAATCATGATGTCGGGATGATGATAACACGGGTTACGCATCCCAACGATAAGTGCCAAGTATGTGTACATGCAGAAAGTGTACAACAAAAATGCAGCGGATAATTTAAGTACGTCAACTAAGTACCAAAATTATTTAATACAAATATTTAAAATAAATTGCCTTAAAAAGTTATACAGTTATCCTTAACATAAGTAGAAAGTTGAATACATATACAAAAGAAAAACAAATCCCATAATCCAAAAGCAACCACATGTCATTCCCTTCACGGAGCCGATTCCTCAGGCTCTTCGTCCTCATCTGCATCAAAATCTATGGTATCATAAAACGATACCGCAGGAAAGTAATAATCCAAACAACCCACGAGATAAAAATGCATTAATGCAACCAACATGCATGCTTATGATGAAATATGCATCAGACCCAAAATATCATTTTCCCGAAAATGAATATTTTCCAACACATGCCAAAATCCCATTTTGGCCCAAAAATATATTCCATCATTTTTCTATAAAATGATTCACACAAAAACCAACCATTTATTGGACACTGTAGGCAGGAATCGCAGGTGGGACTATACCACCATCCCTACTGCGTGCACTGTAGGTGGGAATCACAGACGGGACTATACCACCATCCCTATCGCATGCACCGTAGGCGGGAATCACAGGCAGGACTCTACCACCATCCCTACCGCATGCATCGTAGGTAGGAATCACATGCGAGACTCTACCACCATCCCTACAGTCTCTTTCATTTCTCTCACATGAAAATCTAATTTTCAATAAACACATGAACATGAATGCAATTACACGAAAATCCAGTTTCCATTTACAAATATGAACATGCATGCAAATATGCAATGTACAAGACACGACATCAATATCCAACAACCAACAAATCCCAATATAAACCAATCACGCAAACAACTCCATCCTGCAATCCAACCGACCCCCTTACTCCTCGGACTTAGTCCGGCATAACCAACCAATCATAGTAAATAAATGAGTTAGCGCAAAAATATATTTAAATCTCAAAAGTTATTTACAGCACTTTATTATAATTTTCGAAGAATCACGGAGGTGGAAGAGATAACAACACAACAACGGAACAATGCAAAACGCACAGTGGCTGTGGGTCTCAAAAATCCACTTTTGAACAGGGACAAACCAAGACCTGAGATTACTTGGTAAGGGCTTAGGGATGTCGGTGAAGCTAATGGTGGTGGTAGTTGGCCATGGGTGGTGGTGTAGAGGGCGGTTGAAGGCCAAAATGCTCAAAACAGAAATGGAGTTGGTGGAGCTTCACCGGTGGCGGATCGAAGCTAGGGATGGGTGGGTTAGGTTGCTAGGAGGTCAAGAAAGATGTGGTGAAGAAAATGTGGCCGGAGGTGGCGCGACGGCGACGCGCGAACACAGGAGGTGCTGCGGCTTAAAGCAATGCGTGGGGGCTCATGGCGGCGTGAGAGGGGCTGGAAATCGAAGGGTGAGATCGCCGGCCGAAGGGGAAGAAAACAGTAGGGGCGGTGATGGCAATGGGCGGCGCACGACGGCGCTGTGGGTGGAGGCGAAAAATGAACGAGGGAGAGAAGGAAGGTGTCGCGCGTTCGGGGAGAGAAGCAGGGGAGGAAAAAGAAAAGGAAGAAAAAGAAAGAAGGGAAAAAAGAAATGAGGAAAAAGAAAAAGAAAGTGAAAGAAATGAGGTCCAATTCTCACATCTTGGGTCACACAAATGATCCAACGAAAAAGATTTTAAAACAGCAAGTTAAATAAAATAATTTAAACATAGTGCTTAAATGAAAATAAAATAATTAAATCCAACAATAACTAACTAGAATAAAGAACAATTTAAATAATGAACAATAGTTAATAACAAGAAACACATTGAATTAACAATTAAAAATCTTAAAATAATATAATATAAATCATCTAAAATTTAAAATAAGAAAGCCCCTAATCTTAGTATATGCAATAATTTACTTAGTCAAAATACACGTAAATATGGGGTATCACAGTTGGTATCTATGGGTTCTTGACCAGAGATGTGCAGGTTGTGTTAATTGAGTTTGGTGCATTTTTTAAAGATTTACGTGCTAGAACGTTGAATATAGAAGTTTTGGATTGTATGGAACTAGAAATTGCATTAATATTGTGTAAGTTTGAGAGATTTACCCACCGTCATTTTTCGACATCATGATTCATTTACCCGTTCATTTGCCACATAAGGCTCGACTTGCAGGACCAATCCAGTACAGGTGGATGTATCCCATTGAGCGGTTTCTTGGAAAATTGAAATGCACAGTGGGTAATGATGTCTATCCAAAAGGATAAATTGCATAAACATATATTGATGACGAGTGTCATACATTCTGTTTCAAATACTTCCACGGCATTGACACAATGTTTGATCGGCTGGAAAGAAATTTTGATGTTGACCAAGCAAGACAACGGAACGGATTTTCTATATTTTCTCAACAAGTACGTCCACTTGGTGCTTAGCGTGGTTATGATTTGTGTGAAAAGGAGTTCAAGAAAACTCAGTGGTACGTGCTAAATAATTGTCTAGAGATAGAGAATCACTTGAAGTAAGTTCAAATTAATTGTTAATTAATCATTGAATTTACTTATTAAACAATTATACGAATATACTTATTGTTGGTAACTTTTAATTTCAGTGATCATATTAACGTGCTCAAAGAACTGAGAGTACATGATATAGACCAGAGACATGAACAAGAGTTCCCGAAATGGTTCGAACAATGGCAATGACATTAATACAGATGTAATTTTGCACTAACATATTTAAAATAGAGATGATTGTTAACAGTTGAATGTTTATACTTGATTTAATATGTAGGTTGTATAAATGCATATGAGTAATCCAAACGATATATCAGATGAACTATATGCACTGGCACGTGGCCCCTCGAGATGTGCTGCTTGATATTTTGCATGTATTTCTCAAGGAAGTAGGTATCACACAATTAATCGAGAACTTGATAGGAAAACACAAAATAGTGGTGTCCTTGTCGAAGGGAGTCATGATGGAGACACTATTGATTTTTATGGAGTTATTGTAGATGTAATTGGAATGAGATATGTGTGGGAGCTTGTGGTTTATATATTTAAGTGTGATTGATGGGATTTAAGCAATTCTCGAAGGGGAAAATGCCAGGATGAATATTTTATGAGTATTAATACGTCAAAAAAATGGTATGAAGATGATCATTTTATTTTGGCTTCCCAAGCATCTCAAGTATTCTATTTAAACGATCCTCAGTTAGGAAATCAATGGCAAGTAGTATAAAAGTTTTCTCCTAGAAATATTTATGACGTTATCCCTGAGATAGAGGGATAAGATAAAGAAGAAGATGATCCCTCTACTCAAGAAGCATACCAAGAGAGTCAACATGCCTTTAACTTATTTGTGGATTTGAATCAGTATTAGATGATCCCATTACATAGGGAAGATATTGAAGCTGAAATAGTTGATGCGACAGTTGATTAAAGTATTAAGTCATCTGAAGTATCTACAGATGATGAGAGCGAATCTATTGATGAAACTGATACAGATGATTGACCGGTTTTATGTTCACATTATACAGTATCTCGCAATTATGCCACCAAAGAGGAAGGAAGTTCGCATCCCATCTCCACCTGTTTCTAGCTCTCCATCTGACTCACTATTAGAGATTGACTCTATGGAGCAAGATAAATAGCTAATACTCATTTTTTCACTTAAGATATATGATAATTGATACGAGGTAAATAACTAACATTATTTTATAGCGATAACAATACAATCTTGTCACGGACGAGGCACTACTAGAGGCGTGACGTTAGAGAAATATCGTAAAGTAGGTAAGATTAAGGTTAACATTCCTGATGAACATACCGGAAGCGAGGGACAACAAGCAGCTTGGCTTGCATCGCATGTGGGTGCTCCTACACGGACTTATGCACATTTAGCTATGAGTTCGTGGCATAAAGTCCAACAAGATGTGAAAGAGCTTATAAAGAAGTATTGTTTGGTACGTAATATTTAAATAATAAATTTATATTGATATTATTTAATATTCTAAATGATAATATCTTTGTGTATATACTTTTTCAAGGATGACTTCGAACTAAATTTTTGTCGGAGAGATGAGCGTAGGACTGTCGAAGAGCTAATATGTAATGCATTCTGCAAGTATAAAGAAGGTGTCACGAGCATTACAAGAAGTATGAGAATAAGGAAGATGCACGCCATCATTCTTTTTAGGATGTTCGGCCTGAAGATCAATGAGAAAAACTTTGCGACATGTTTGAGGATCAATCATATAAGGTAAATTAAATGAATACTTTATATGTCATATTTGTAATTTTCACTTACTAACTTTTACAACTTCTATGCAGGAGCAAAGTTCTATAAACAAAACGAATAGACCGAAATTGAAGATTCATCATCATACAAGCTCAATATCTTTCTATCGCCTCTTTAAAAAATTGGTAATGAACTTTTTTTTTTTTCTATATAGTTTGTTTTTAATATTAACTTTATATATTAACAATGTCTCTTGTAGAAAGAGTCAGACACTAATTATGATCTGATAAAATTATATGCTGCATCACATACTAATAGTAATGGAGAGTGGACTCATCCCGATGCTCATGAGAATTATGTAAGTATTATAATTTCTTTTAATTAAACATATTTAAATTATTGTGTCAATATTAATTTTATATGTTGTGTGTAGGATAAAATGGTGACCCTTCGTGCTGAAGTTGCATTAGATCATAATTCATCAACAAGTGATGTTGAAATTTTTACACAAGTTCTGGGTCAATGTTCAGGATATTTAAGGGGTTTGGGTCGTTGTGTAAAGCCTTCAGGTTCTTCATCAACGTCAAGCACTACTATCATTGCGTTAGATAATGCAAATTCTAGGATCGAAGAATTGATGGCAAAACAGCATGAGTTAGAGGCTCAATTGACGAAACAAGCAGACATGGAGATGTGCTTAAAACAACAAGAAGATCAACAAAGAGAGATGCAACTCCAAATGCAAGAACAACAAAGACAGATATAATTTCAAATGCAGATGCTTATGCAACAATTCAGGCCTCCAAGTAATTAATTTTCGTTTGAAGTGTTTTTGTATATTGAACAATTATATATCATGTACTGATAATTCTATTAGTATTTTATTTATTTAGATTAGTTTAGTTTTATTTGTATTGAACAATTTGTAACGTATTTTTGAAATATAAATATCTATTTAGTTTTAAATTAGTATTGTCCATGAAAATAATAACTGTTTAAACTCTCATCAAACGTTCGAACATATATTAATCGGACACAACCATTCGAACATCACATGTTAATGTTCGAACGGTAAAAAAGTTGCATGCCGTTCGAACATGCAATTCACTATTTACATTCGATCGTTACTTTTTTTGTTCGAACGTTTCTTCATGTGTATTTAGTTGAACGGACTGGTATCGATCGACTAGACATGAAGTACCCGTTTGAAAAATCCCTCTTTGTTTGAACGTTATTTACTTCGTTCGAACGAATTTTCGAGACGAATTTAAATCGTCCTAGAAAAAAACCATTCGAACTCGATCAAATGGTCTGGCTCAATTTCGTCCTAAAAAATATTTTTTGGAACGAATTTGTGATTTTATTCTCAAAATACCTCTTGAAATAGTTTTATTGGGACGACCTTGGAACTTTTTTTTTTTCCGTCTCAAAAAATATTTTGGGACGAAATGCCAGTCTAAAAGACAATATTTGTTGTACCAATATTTAATTTTCGAGAGCTCCAAACAACAACTTGTAATGCGAGGACTGTCTCAATATTTAACATGTTTTTCATGTGGATGACTTGGTCATCTCATCTCATGAATGGAACTCAGATCAGAACGTTCCTCGTCTTGTAGGTCAAACGATTACATGCACATGATTCGGTGAAAAGGATTCATATAATATATCTTCGATCTCCGTGGATAGGAACTAGCAAGTATCTCACCATCTCCATTCACACTGGGTTTTCCATGCTTCTACATTGGAAAAGGAAAAGACCCTCATAACCCCCTAAATGTACTCGAATGTGCATCTTCACCCCTATGTGTAGCTTCACAATTTATTTGCTTATAACGAAAGTTCATAGATAATGCTATATATAATCTTGTGTACGAACTCCTTGGTCAACAAATTAACACTTAATATTTTAGTATAATCTTATTACTAAAAGAAAATCAGTACTGGTTGTGCTAGCTGTCACTGTGTCACATCACATGGAATCTCACATTTTCGTCAACTTTGCGAATTAAAAATTTTACCCAGTTCTGTATATTAATTAGCAAATTGCCTTTTTCAATCATTTTGATTTGCTGGGAAAGTCCCCAAGTTTGACTTTTCCCATGTTACAGTAACACGTTTAGCTGGCTGGGTTGACTTGGGAGTAGTTAAGTTTTTATGGGTTGTTACGAACCACAATATATGCTAAAGAAAGACTCGAGTACGGGGATAAAACAGACTAATGGCGCCAATGCTATTCGCTCGCTCTTATCTATATATTTGTCAGAAGATAAAGACTTATGAGTACCATTATTGTTCATCACTTGCTAGCTTCTGCATCCATCTTCAATCTTGCATGCAGCTCATTCCGAAGTGGATGCATGCAGCATCTAATTAAGGCACTTCCTGTCACTCATTTCTTTAATCTAAATCCTCGTCTTGTTTCCTCGCTCCAACTTTAACTATAAGTTCATTTTCTACTGATCTATAAATCCGCATTGTTGGATGAAGTTTTTTTTCCCTCAAATTTTGCATGTTTGGCTATTACTATGCATAATGTTGATGAATGAAAAATCGTACAATAGACCAGAAGGGGAAAAAGAATCATTCTCAATCCGTTGAGACGATTTAGGCCTCGATCCGTTGTTGTTTGGAGCTCCCGACAATGGTGACTATTGTTACTCAGGTCAGACTACGTAATTAACATTCTCGGCATTCTTCCAATCCCCTAGGTATTATCACAGCTTCTAATTTTATGATCCAAGCAATATTACTAATTAAATGTATAAAATTAGAAAAAAATAGAAAAACATAAGTTAAAATAACAAACATGCCAAAATCAAAATAAGAAAAAAATAAAAATATATATAAATTCTTTCTTAATCATAAATAAGTAAATAAATAAAAATATAAGTGGACATATTTAATAGTCATACTATCATTTTCCTATATTAATGAAATGATACATGCTACAACATATACGGCCTTTTGCGGCCACTTGATCATAGTTTGACCAAGTTTTTGGTCAATAAGTCTGCAAAAAATTTATTCGCGTGGTTGATCTAATATTCTTTCTTGAAGGTGGCCGGTAACTTTGATTTTTCCCTTTGTTACAGTAACACGTTTAGCTGGCCGACGTTGACTTTTCACTATTATGTATTTTATAATATTTATATATATATGTATATATATATATATATATATATATATATATATATCAGAACATAATTAAGACATGATCACTATTGTTCACCACAGCTTCTGCATCTTCAATATTGCAGCTCACTCGTAATTTGATGCAGCATCTAAGGCACTTTCTGTCACTTATTCATGCTTTAATCTAAATCCTCTTCTTGTTTCCTCGATCGCTCCAACTTTATGTGCAGGTTCATTTTCTACTTTATAAATACAAATTGTTGGATGTAGTTACTTTTTTTTTTTTAATTATGCATCGATCTCTCTGGCTATTACCATCCATGAAGTTCTTTATAAGTACTACACGAGTTTTTATATTATTAAGTCTTTTATTTTTTTTTGCTTCTGGGCTGCATATTATATGACAGCGTTCATATGTTTTCCATTTTCTAGAAGTGCACCAAATCCGGAATTTCTGGATACTAAGAGAAGTTCGCGGTGTTGAAAGATTGGGACTTTGTAAGCTTTAGTTATGAGTCGTCGTTGGAATTCTCAAGGAAGCGGGCGGGTAAAGTGAGCATCTTCTTCTTCTTCTTCTTCAATCTTAAAAATGCTATTTATCCTACTGTTATCTTTTGACATGAAAGACAAAAATTTGTAAATACTTTTCTACCCATGATTTAGTAAATACTTTTCATGTGGTTAAAATATTTTCGTGTGTATATGAGTAATGTTACATATAATTATAGAGTATGCAAGTACTGTATAGTCACTTTAGAAAAGAGTGCTATTCATGTGGTTTGAATAAGAGTCTCTTGGAAAAATGAGGTTTATTATTAAAAAATTATTTTTTTTTTATGTAAATTCTGTATTTATTCACTTTTTTCAAAATGATTATACGATGTTTACATACTCAAGACTTCAACTATCATTTCACATATACATATATTTTGCTGGTCAGCGACGTGGATATTGAGCGGCAAGCTCCCAAGAATGATGGTACTGGTTCAGATAAAAAGACGACAATAAAAATGGCAATTGGGCAGGCCGTCAATTACCCTTTGATGATAAAAATTATTTCAAAAATGAAGGAAATCATCTCAAAAATGCCGTGGTGGTTCCAGTACTTCCATTGGGATGTGATGTTTTTAGTGTTGTGCGTAGTTACAGTAGCAGTGGACCCTTTGTTCTTTTATCTTCCTGTCATCAACGAGGCTACCAAATGCATTACTATAGATACCACTTTGGAAATCACTGCTATTTGTGTGCGATCGTTCCTGGATTTGGTTGCTTTTGGGAATTTGGTTGCACGCAGGGATTACATGATGAGTTCAGACTACGTAATTAACATTCTCGCCATTCTTCCAGTTCCTCAGGTACCATGACAAACTTTTCTGATTCTAATTTTATAATCCAAACGATAATATTACTAATTATTAAATGTATAAAATTAATAAAAAAATATAACTTAAAAAAAATTAAAAAAACACGCCAAAATTAGAATAAAGAAACTAGAAAGTATAGAAATTAAAAAACAACTCAAAACATAAACCAATATTTTTAAAAGAACATAAGAATATAATGTATAAAAAAATTATATATTAGAAAAGAAAACTAAAAAATTGCTAAAAACATAATGAATAGGGTTTTCCTTCCAATTATGTTGGAGGAAATTTTATTAAAAAACAAGTGCTTGTTTCTCATATGCTCAAGAGATACATATCAATATTATAACCTAGAAGATATTTGCAACTGTGAATTATGCAATCTACGCATAATCGCTTTGAAAAAAGTGAATAAAACATGAGATTCATATGAAAAAGAATTAATTTTTTAATAATAGATTCCACTATTTTTCAAAGTGATTACACGGCGTTTACGTACTTCACGGTTGTATGTAGAATTACTCATATTCTAAATGGGTTAGTTGGAAGAAAAACTTCCTCCCAAAAACTCTGTCCTATCATAGTATATTAAATTTTCAATTAATAGAACACCACCAAAACACTAGACAAGGTAATATAATATATAAGATGTCAGAAGTTCATGTTATTTGAATGTGAGAAGTTGAATATGATTTGTTTGTATGTTGAACAATATTAAAAACATTGTTATTATTTTTATATTTTTTAATGCTAAAATCTTGGACTGTTCATCTGGGTTCCGGCCTGGAAACCGGGTATACCCGGACCAGGTTAGCTCTGGTCAGACCCAACCCGAGTTTCGGTTCCGAGTTGAATCCTTTTTTTTTCCTCTGCATAAAACCTTCCAGAATGCCTTTATTCTTTGCTTTGCTTCCCCTGCTTCATGATATATGTTTTCCAATGCCGAAAAAAAAAATACAATCTCAGGGAAAATAGTAATTGTGTTTGAATTAAGAAATTTGAATTAAGAAAGGTCAACAAATCTGGAAACCAATCAGCTACTGATTCAGACCTTGGGCCATGTCGAAGAGCACGAGCTTTATCTGCAGTCTCTGTAAACAATTAGAAATATAAAAGAAATGAAGTTTGGCTCAATCAATTACCAGTTGGTCGAGTGTATTCATATATATAGATGAGTACAGAGAGTTTAAATTACATTATCTAGATAGATACAAGATTTCAAATATTTAAACATCTACTAATAGAACTAGATAACTAGATAACTACATAATACTTATGAAATTTGCAGTGATTCACTAGATAACTATAACAACAACTAGGTAACAGCTGTAACAGATTTATCGGAGCTAATATGTCTAACATCCCCCTTCAAGGTGATGGGAAGATCTTGAACCATCAACTTGTCACAAAGGAGCAAAAATCTAGCTAAAGTGAGACCCTTTGTAAAAATGTCTGAAGGTTGAGCTGTTGTCGAGATGTAACCCGCTTGTATGTCTTTGTTAAATATCTTCTCTCTGAAAAAATGATAATCGACCTCAATATGTTTGGTACGAGCATGAAATACGAGATTAGAAGATAGAGCCAAAGCACCAAGATTATCTAACCATAGACAGGGAGCACTAGTTAGTGGTATTTACAGCTCCTTAAAGAGCATGCGAAGCTAATAGAGTTCAACCACAGTGAATGCCATAGACCTGTATTCTGCTTCTGTGCTTGATCTTGCTACAAAGGGTTGCTTCTTTGCTGACCAAGAAATAAGGCAGGGGCCAAGATATATACAATAGCCAGATCTGGACTTCTGTCATTAGGAGACCCTACCCAATTAGAATCACAAAAACCATTAAGTTGCAAGAAGCCCTTGCTGAAGTTGAGACCAAACTGTAAGGTGCCCTTTAGATACCGCAACACTCTCTTAGCCACTACTAGATGCTCAGTGGTTGGGCAATGTAAGAATTGGCACAGTTGGTTCACACTGAAGGATAGGTCAGGTCTGATAAGTGTGAGATATTGTAAAGCTCCCACCAAAATTCTATATTCAGTAGGATCATTGAGTGGATCCCTTGAAAATTTGGAAAGTTTGGAACCTGAGGTGCAAGGTGTGGAAGTTGGTTTAGCACCAGCCATCCTTGTGCGATTCAATAGATCAGTAGCATACTTTCCTTGATTGAGATGGAGACCTTTTGATGTTTTTGTGACCTGAATTTCCAAAAAATAAGAGAGGGGACCAAGGTCTTTGACAGCAAACTCATCACTAAGGTGAGTAATAAGATGATCAATGGAAGAAGATGAATTACTTGCAATTATTATGTCATTAACATAAATAAGCATAAACAGAAATGTTGTTCAAATGGAATGTAAAAAGCGATGTATCAACCATGGAGCCATTGAACTCGAGAGCAAGTAAGGCTTGTGACAGTCTCAAAAACCAAGCTCTAGGAGCTTGTTTGAGTCCATAGATGGACTTATGTAATCTGCACACATAATCAGAGAGATGAGGATCCTCAAACCCTTTAGGTTGTTCCACGTAAACTTCCTCTTCAAGAAAACCATGTAAAAAGGCATTGGAGATGTCAAATTGTTTGATAAACTAGTCATGATGAACAACTAATTTTAGTACCAATCAAATTGTGGCTGGTTTAATAATAGGGCTAAATGCCTCATTAAAGTCCACCCCATCAATTTGATCGAATCCTTTAGCCACTAATCTGGCCTTGTAATGATCAATACTCCCATTTGATTTTTGTTTGAGCTTAAACACCCACTTATTCCTAACAACTTTCTTATGGCAAGGTTGTGGACATAAAGTCCAAGTTTTGTTGGCTATGAGGGCATTATATTAAGCCTGCATAGCATCAAGCCAATGCTGGTTCTTCACTACTTCCTTATAGGTTTGGGGTTCAGAAGGTAAGTTGATGGTAGAGAGAGCTTGGAGAGGATATTTGGTGGAGTAGTAGAGATGGTAGTCTGGAAGTTGTTTAGGTTTGGAGGAGTTGGTCATGGATTGTGTAATGATTTGAATGGAGGAGGAGGCATGCAAATTTATGGTGGTGAGAGGAGTGGAATTAGGTGAAGGAAGTTGAAGATCAGGTGAGGAGGAATCAGGTGGGGTTTCAGAGATAAGATCATTATGAAGAGCAAGTGGAGAAGAAGCAAGTTGTGTTTCTAAGATGGGAGTATTATGTGGAGCAGGTGGGCTTGTATCATTGAGAAAAATAGACTCAGGTGGGCTTGTTTCATTGGGAAAAATGGGCTTAGGTGAGATAGATAAGGTGACGTATCAAGGGAAGAGGTTGTGACAGTGAATGTAGGAGGTGTAATAATAGGAAAAGAAGAAACTGAATTAAGAGATAAGGGATTAGAGAAAGAACCTGATTGTGAGGCATTGACAGAGGAGGGAAAAATATCCTGCAAGGGTGAGGAAGCAGCAGCTGGAGCCCTTGTATTAGAAGTAGGAAAATTCAATTCATCAAAGAGGACATGTCTGGAGATGTAGACTTTCTGAGAATTTAAATCCAAGCATCAATATCCCTTCTGATTTGAGCTATACCTGAGAAAAACACACTTGGTGCTTCTAAAGGCTAATCTGTGGGTGTTATAAGGTATAAGCAAAGGGTAACATGCACAACCAAATGTCTTTAGGTATGAGTAATCTAGTGGTTTGTTAAATAAGGTGAAGAATGGTGACTGATTGCTAAGGATAGGTGTAGGAAGCCTATTGATGACATATATGGCAGTGAGAAAAGCATTAACCCAGTAACATGATGGAAGATGGGACTGAGCTAAGAGTGATAAACCTGTCTCAGTGATATGCCTATGTTTTCTCTCAGAAATCCCATTTTGCTCAGAAGTATGAGGACAAGTGAGCTTATGTAAAATTCCATTGGTAGAGAGGTATTCTCCACCATTGTCAGTCATAATTTGTTTGATTTTTCTAGAAAATTGAGTTTCAACAAGTTGTTTAAACTTAAGAAAACAAGAGAATACATCAGATTTGAATTGCAAAGGAAACAACCAGGTAAATCTGGAAAAATCATCAATAAATATAACATAGAGTTTACATCCACGTACAGAATCAACTGGAGAGATCCAAACATCTGAGTGTATTAACTCAAGAGGATGTGTGCATCTGCTATTGGACTCGGGAAAGGGAAATTTGTGACTCTTAGCAACTTGACAGGATTCACCCAGATTATTCTGTTTTACAGGTCCATAAATAGGAAGCAAAGCTTCTCGAATGACCCTAGCAACTGTGGACTTAGAGGCATGAGCTAATCTAGAATGCCAAATATTAATTGGAGCTTTGACACCTTGTAATGCAGTGAAAGAGGAAATATGAGCAGGTTTTGGATTAGATTACTTGAGTTTCAACTTCTTGAGATACATGGGATATAGTCCAACTTCACTCTGCCCTTGAAGAAGTGTTTCCTTGGTCTGTAGGTCCTTCACAAAGAAATGAGATGATGTGAGCTCAAAGTAACAGTTATTGTCATTGCAAAATTTCTGGATGGATAAAAGATTAGAAGATGCATTCGGGCAATGTAAGATATTGTGTAAAAGAAACTTGTTTTTGGAGTTAAGAAGCATAGAAGAACCAGTGTTGGTGATGAGCAGGCCTCCTCCATTGCCCACTATGACCTGATCTTTGCCCTGATAAGGCTGTTGTTGTAGGGTCAAGTTGTCCAATTCAGAAGCAATGTGGTTGTTGGCACCACTGTCAAGATACCAAGGCTGCTCAACTTCTTGTGTGCCATGAGTGTGGGCTGCCAACTGAGCTGGTGGTTGTCGACCTTGGTAAGTAAAGTCCATCTTGTGATAGCAATCAAGGACTTGGTGGTTGTTTTGCCACATATTTGGCATCGTGGGAATTTGGTGGAGGTGAAGGTGCTGCTGGATGATTGTGGCTTAAGGGAGAAGTTGCTAGTGTTTGAATTGGCAGGAGGTTGATTATAGTTGGAAGGCTTCCCTTGCTGGGTGGGGTATTTGGATTTCTTGCCATGGTTAAACTTTGGTTTGTTTGTGAAGAAAGCAAACTGACTGCCATCACTGGGAAGGATCTTGTTTTGAGATTCAAGTAATTGCTCATAATTAAGCAATTCAGTTTGAAAATCCTCAAATGAAATTGGTTTGTCTCGAGTTGCAAAATTAGGAGATGTGATGAAAGGATGATAAAGGGAATTAAGACCCCCGATGACATAGGAGATCAAGTCTTCCTCATCAACAGATTTACCTGCTGTTGTGAGTTGGTCAAACCAGTTTTTGGCAAGGATAAAGTAATCAGAGCAGGTTTTAGTGCCTTGTTGCAATGTTTGGAGCTATCTTTTGAGGTGGGAAAAGCGAGATCTGGACTGAGGAGCAAATTTGCTAGCCAATGTATTCCATACCATTTTGGATGTTGTCAACCCATAGACTATGGAGAGGATCTTCTCACTGAGAGTGGCATTTAACCAAGCCAAAATAAATTGATATTTCTTCTGCCAAACCAAGTAATTTGGGTTGAGATCAGAAGTAGATTTCCCAGTGGAATCAAGAAGATATTGAGAGGGACAGATTTATGACCCATCAACAATGCTTAGTAAGTCATGGCTTCTAAGCACAGGAATGAATTGAGTAATCCAATTCAAATAATCAGTTCCATCTAGTTTGACAGAAACCAAAGAGGTAATGTTTGAGATAACAAAAGAGGGATTGGATGAGGCCATATAGGATCGAGTTGCGTAAGTAATTTAATTCTCTGATAGCAAGTTAGAAATATAAAAGAAATGAAGTCTGGCTCAATCAATTACTAGTTGCTCGAGTGTATTCATATATATAGATGAGTATAGAGTAGTTTAAATTACATTATCTAGATAGATACAAGAATTCAAATATTTAAACATCTACTAACAGAACTAGATAACTACAGAATACTAACAGAATACTTATGAATTCTACGGTGATTCACTAGATAATTACAACAACAATTAGGTAATAGCTGTAACAGATTTATTGGAGCTAATATGTCTAACATAAACTGTGCCAGAAATAAACTCAAGAAATGGTTTGGCAACCATGATTTCCTCAGATTCTATTGTAGACAATTGTAACTTGTCAAGCTGAGTAATAAATCTTTTGCCATTACAAAAAGAGAGAATGCCCACAATAGGGAAATACAGGAAAGTAAAACTTGTATGTTGAAAAAGAACAAATACTCCCAAGTAAAAATCGCCAGAGCATTTTACGGAGAGAGAGAGTTTATTATGAGCTAATTGATTGGCTTGCTCTCTTTTGGCTGTACTTGCAGCTGTCCTAGTTCCTTTTCTTGTGAACCTTTTGAGAGATCAAACTTATGGTCTCAATCAGTAGCTCACGGTGATTAACTGAAAGGAAAAAAAAAAAAAAATCGGGTGCTGGGTTGCAAAACCCAAATTTGGATCCAAATCCGAAACCGGAATCTAGTTTTTCAGATTTCGGACCGAATCAGAAAAAATTCCATCCCGAATAAACAATCCTAGTAAAATCAATTGTTTTATAAAGAGATTGTGGAAACTTACGTATTTAGATCTTATAGAGTTCATTACTTTTGCATAAACAAGTACGTCCTCCTCAATATATAGCTAGTAGATCTTACGTACGTACCTTAATTTTTATATTTATGAACAACAGGTTCTAGTGCCACTTATGTTTTCTGAAATGAGCGGTTCAAAATTTCGGAACATAAGGAGATTCCTAAATGTAGTTGTTCTTTCGCAATATGTGCCAAGAATTCTCCGTATCTACAGATTGTGGAGGAAAGTCAACGAGACTATCATCCTACCCAAAAGTATCCCCTCAACTACTAGTACTAGTACTGTTAAAGCAGTGAACGCAGAAGGGTACAAGAATATGATGAAGAATATCCCACCCAAAGGTTTTATAGTGATGAAAGGTGGATTCAATCTCTTTCTGTATCTCGTTGCCAGTCATGTACGTATGTTTAATAATATTAATTCATCATTTATTATTATCTCTACTAATTTATAATTAATTGCTGAAATATTAGTGGTATATATCTTTGATCTTCAGGTACTGGGTGCTTTTTGGTACTTCTTCTCCATCGAACGAGAGACCACGTGCTGGCACGTGGCCTGTGAGCCGCATCAGACAGATATTGGATGTATCGAGACTTCTTTCAACTGTGATGCTGGTTTTGGAAATCACACAATTTTAAATGATTATTGCTCTTTAGAAAAAAAAACAAATACAACTCTCAGCTTTGATTTTGGGATATTCCAAGATGCCCGTCAATCTGGTATACTGGCGTCCATGGATTTTCCACGAAAGACCATGTTTTGTTTTTGGTGGGGCCTGCGAAATTTGAGGTAACTTCGTAAACGTTACAATTTTTTCTTTTTGAGATATTTCAAAATATTTGTTTAATTATGTGACATGTCATCTGATCAAGAACCATGCATCTATCATGCTATCAGCTTGTTTCATAACACGTACATTGTATATATATAATCATACATGCATGCATTTTGTTCCTTTAAAGTTTCTTACGTACCCATTTTACAATGTAATCAAATATAATATATATTAAATGTCAAAGTAATAATTCAGCTACCTCAATATTCATTTCAACAATCTATTCAATATATATATATATATATATATATATATATATATTCATTTCAACAGTCCAGATAATAATTTGAAGGTAAAAAGACGTTATAAATTGTTTCTTTTAAAAATAATTCCTCGCTAGCTAGTCGGTAATTTCCATTGCCATATTTTCTTGTGCTTAGTCTATTCATTCTGCATATTGATCAGCTAGGACAGGGCCAAATCATGTCTAGTACTTCTTGGCTGGCTATCTATCCCGCACTTATGATCTATAAAGTACAGCATGATATCAAATTTAATATTTGGACTGGCTATCAGAAGAAAAGATTGAAAAAAGTAAACGAAATAAGAGAATATATATATATAAATATATTTATATAATGTTGTTGATCTTGTTGTTATTATTATATATAGGCCCCGAATAAGAAGCTTTACATGATTGCTCCAAGATAAAAAGAATGGACTATGGAGTCAAAATAAGTTATTATTAATTTAGATGAAAATAGATACACAAACAAAAAATCAAAGTGCATGAAAATCAAGTATACTTATCTTGTACAGAATGCTAAATCATGAAAGAAAATTGTTTTCACCCTGCATGCATCTCTAAATTAGATCTCATATGTCCATGCAGTCACATAAATAAACGGCTTTTAATTTGTATGTTTTAATTAAGGTGATCACTTTAAATTTTGCTTGTTTATTTTGAGCATATATATATATTAATATTTTCTATAATTATTAACTCATACATAGCCGTTTCAAATCTTGCAGTTCACTTGGTCAAAACCTTGAAACAAGTTCTGATTACTGGGAAAACTGCTTCACAGTTTTAATCTCGGTCTTTGGCTTGCTTCTGTTTTTATACTTCATCGGAAATTTGCAGGTTGATACTGATCATCATCAATTTTTTTTTTATTTTTTTTAAAGCAGGGCCTCTTATTATTTCCATATATAATTATGTCATGTCTATATATAATATATATGAATATCATGTTTGAATTTTTATAAACATATATGTGTAGAGGTCCTTAAATTTGAATTCTCACTCATTTAATTGAATATTCTATATTAGGTCAATAATTAAAAGAGTCTGATCACATCATGTGAAGGTATAAATTGAGTGATTAAATTCCCATATTGGATCTTTGGGACACGTGGTTTGACAAAGTACGTACAACGTGTTAGGCAAGGATATATGGTTTATGGATGATATATATATATATATATTATTTTTGTTATATAATTTGTATGTTTGTATATAATTAATTAGGTTGGGGGATTCTTTACAATATTCCAATTTGGAGGAAAATCTTGTACTAATATCAAGAACAACGTTAATTTCCTCCAAATTAAATTGGATGAAATTTTCTCGAACTCATTTAAAGGTATATATATATCATCATGTACGATCATGATAGTCTTGTAAATTTGAATTTTAAACATGTAGCAACAATAAATTAATCTCTATCTTTGGCTATTATTAACTAAAATATGGCTAGTCTAAGAATTAATATAATAATGTGAAAATTTATGATCAGTAGAAATCTAATCTTATATATATGAATATAGTGTGACAATTGATAACTGTTAGATGTAACTTATAATGAGTAGAAATCTTAGAAACTGATCAACATTATATATAATTATGATGTGACAGGTGTACATGCAGTGGGAAGCATCTAATGAGTTGAAGGAGATTTTTAACCGATCGAAGAAATCTAAGCAGCATGATAAGATATCTAAGCGGTTGGAGAACTCTAATTCTAAGCTCAAGTTGGAGACATATAAGCGGTACTACTTGACAGATACGGATGAGGAGGATAAGGCAAAGACCATTAGAACTAAATTACGTAGCATCGAGTCTTGGATAAGCACAATCGGACTCTCTTACCAGCTAAAACACATAATCAAGAGCTATGTGACACCATTAATACTCGAAGATCAAAAGAAAGATATTGATACAGAGAATCCATTCCCTCATCTTCCCACACCACTTGGAAGATTGATTAAACTCCATCTCTGCTTGCCCCTGCTAAGGACGGTGAGTTTCGATCCCCCTTCCTTTTATGCTTGACCAAACAAATCATTCAAGTGGCCTGAAATTTTAGTTATTTTTCAGTTAATTGAATGGATAGTAAGATGATGGATCGACGTAGTGGTTTAGTTATTTACTTAAGACTTACATTTAGAGAAATGTCATTTTTATAACGACATTTATTTGACATTATTCATGATCCTCAATCACACTAATTATTGTTATGTCATATTTTAATGGTTTTTCATTTAAATAATTTACTAACAAAATCACTTAAAAATATGTCACATCAATCAAAGATGATAAGTATGGTCACTAGATTTTGCATGATCTATTTTTTCGCATTGACCTGTTTGCTTCGAAAAGAGTACATGATGCACCAATGTCCATCTCGTAGAAGTTGGTATGTGTGTGTGTATATATATACATATATATATATATATATATAAATATCATGCTCATTGTTAATTAATCTTGTCGATTGTTTGTGAACATACAGATGCCAATATTCAAAAATGAAAGTGAAGAATTGTTGTATGAGATCACTTGTAAGTTTCTCAAGCAAGTGCAGTACAATCAAAATAGCTACATTGTTCGAGAGGGAGAACCACTAGATGCGATGATCTTTGTGGTGAAAGGAATTGTGTGGATGTATACAAGTAATCATGACGATAAAACTGACTGTCTTAAGAAAGGTGACATATTCGGAAGAAATCTTGTAGAATGGGTGCTGGAAACCCCCGAACTATCCGACCTTCCCTTATCGACAATGACACTCAAATGTCATACAAAAGTAGAAGCTTTTTGTCTTATGGTTGGCGACCTCAAGGATATGATATCTCAATACTGGTGGAGATTTAGTAAGTTCCGCCACATCACCCAGTCTGACTCGAAACAGTTGAAACATTTTGCAGCTTCATCCATCCAAGCAGCATGGCGCCGCAATGCCATCTTGCATCCTCATTAAGCACTTGAATGAGGTTACCTATTCTGCCCATGTATTTGGCTAATGCCGCCACCACCGACAGCTCCCCAAGTTTAGATAACAATATATATATACCACTTAATAATTAATCTAGTGTTATCAGATGCTATTAATGCTCTTTGTTGAAAGACAATATATAGTTTGTTCAAGAGGCCGGCTTGTATTATATTGTGGATTAAATACTGTACTCATTTTTTGAGTAGTTAATTAACTTGCTAGTCGCTTGATCTTAATATTGAGTTGTTAAAAGAGTAGGAAACCATAAATAAATATTTGCGTAAAAATAAATAAAATCGCTAATTATATTGCTGCACATTATCATGAATTTGAGAAAGGAAAAAGTAGATTCGCACCCTCAAATTATTGGAAATGTATTTTTATACTTTGCACCATTATCCAATTAATTATATATATAATATAGTTGTTCATGACATAGATGGAAAATATTTATATAGTTGTTAACATAGACTCGCACCGTCAAAACACTGCATGGTCACTCTCAATTACCAATAGCACTACAAGAATACTAATTTTTTCTGGCAAACCCGCCAAAATACATATTTTCTGCGACTTTTTCTTGTCATCGCTTTAGTCTTGTCTTAAATGCTATATATTTTGCAGCAAAATAAAAAATAGTCGTAAATAATACATTATTTTGGCGATTTGTTTTGCCGCAAATAATGAGATATTAGCTAGAAATAGTATCCCTGTTACGCGATAATATCGCCAGAAATAGTTGACCAAAATATTTGACAAAAACATTATTTGCCGAAAATAGTTGACCATGCTTGAAAAATGAGATGAGTCTCGTCTCAAAATTTCTCACAATTTCATTCCCAAACATCATTCAAATGCAAAACACTTTTCAATATCAAATATTCAATATTTTC
Source organism: Juglans regia (assembly GCF_001411555.2). NCBI lineage: Eukaryota > Viridiplantae > Streptophyta > Magnoliopsida > Fagales > Juglandaceae > Juglans > Juglans regia. Next base: position 1,383,206 of record NC_049916.1, read on the forward strand.
ATCTAATCTGTTACAACTTAAATTTGCAAAACAGGCTAGAACATGAGGAAAGAGTCATCCCCAGCCCACAGAGGTGATTTGGGCCACGATGATGTAGTTAAAAAGTCCCACGATGGTGGTTTGGATGTTGAACCAGCACTTGAACCTTCATTCATAAGAATAAACGGTAAATAAATACATAAAATATAAATAAAGAGATAGACAAAAAGATTTATGTGGTTCAACTTAAAAGCCTACATCCACAAGTTGTTTGAGGGTGAAATCCACTATGTTGAATGGTTGTACAATATCTCATTGCCTCACATTTCTCTAATACACTGGAGGATTTTAGAAATTTTGGATGTTGAAGAAAATGTCATCATCCTGAAGAGAGAATATTTTTTCGAGTCTCTGTGCGTAATGTAGTCTTCTTGAATATGAGGAGATTCTCTTCCTTTATAGAGGTTTCCTTCCTTTGAGTAATTGAGTCATACTTGCCTTGTGAAATCATTTCCTTTTACATGATTGAATCAACTTAATTGCCTTATTGCTACTTGGCCTTATCATAGGATTTAATTCTTGGTTGTTTATTTTATACCCAACAGATGCCTTAGCATCAATGTGAGAAGCTGAGAAACTAAGTATAGATAAATGAACTTCCTTTTTCCATAGCAATGCTAGCCTCTCACTTTTACCCATAGCTTCAACTGTTAGACAACAATTAAACCTTAAGCGAACTCTACATAATTCCATCTTTGCAACATTAAGTTTTATCTCTTGCAAGAACAAAGCATTCGGATATACTCTTTTGATAAGATCAGAAAGAGCACGAATACCATGAGGGTTCCTAAGCCCTCGAGTATTCCAGGTTAAGACCTTCATTGATCTCGGCGGGGCTGTGTACCAGCCTCCACCAATAACTGTTGGTTGTTGTCCTCACTCTCCCCATGAGTTTTTGCTTTATGTTTCAGTCTATTAGAATCTCTAGCCACTTCCACAGCAGAATCTGAACGAAGAGCCCTTTTAGATCCCCCTTGATCATTGATTGATATAGAATTATGATATGAACCTGAGGCCTTAAAACCCTTTTCCATTTACATGAGAGAGTTGTGTTATTGGATCCCTCTGATTTTGCCTGCATATCCTTCCTGCTAGTTTCTTTTACAAAAGTCTCCCTAGTAGAAATGACAAAATTATCCCTCTATTGATCATTATCCATACTGAGAGAAGTGTGACCATCACTAGGTAAGTCTCCCAATTTATCTCTTGGAATCTTGCAACACAACTGTTGGCCCGAGATATGCTCCACCTTACTGCTCCTCTGTAACGGAAATTTAGGATCATTATCACAATTTTGAAAATTAACCAAAATATGCGCCCCAACATCCTCCTCACAAACGTTATCTACATTAACTACCATATTCAGATGTATTGGAAAGTCGTCGGTGATCTGAACTTTCTCATGACCTGCAAGAATATTGCTATCTTTCTGCTGAGATTGCCTATCACGCACAGGACTCCCATAATCACCAAAGTTACCTGAACGTAGCCAGGGTCCATATAGAAATGCAGAAACTGATAACTGCTCCATCGTTGGCTTCCCTTGACTGCAATTCTTATGACTATGTACAAGAGTACCACATACATAGTAGAAATTTGGGAGGCATTCATAGGAGAAACGAATCTAGATAGGATTAGATGATCCCACAAAAATCTTTTTACCACGCAACAATGGCTTCGTCACATTCAAACCAACTCTAATACGCATGACTTCTCCCCAGGCTAATTCATTTTTCTCCAATTCCACCTCCACCACCCTCCCTAATTCCTTACCAATAATATGCCCCATCTTCCAGTTCTTAGCCATAATTGGAAGATCATGGATACAAACCCAGAAGAGTGCCTCTGAGAATGACACTTGATGTACTTGTTGAAGCCCTTCTACATCACTTGTTAACACCAAGTGTTTATCAAACGCCCAAGGACTCCGTTTAACACGTTCTTTATCCCAAGGATCATCAAATGCAGTGATGAATAAGTTTGCATTTACATCCCTAATAGAGATCGGCTTACCAGGATGCCATAGTTTCCTCATCGTACTCTTGAACGCTTCCTTGTTGAATTGTTTAATAGTGTGAAGTTTCAACAAAAAACATCTTCCACCTCTATCCAGAGCACCATCTAGAGATGCTTCATCGACCACCAAAACATCCTCTTCCTTTTCTGTTTACGACAGTCACTCATACATCTTCTCTAGATTTCCATCCATAGCTTGCACACACAAAAGGAACGATTGGAATGAAAGAAAAAATAATTCAGACCTGCATGTAGCAGGTAGGGTAACCTCTACTCAAGGGAGCCCTCGAGAGGATTGTGGTGTATGAATTTATACTTTATACTCTTTTATACATGATATTTATTGGGTGGGTTCCTCCTTGTGGGGAAAATCCATTTGGCCACTTGTGTTGCATTTTAGTAATTTTTGAATAATAGGGTTTTTGTCTTAAAAGAAGGTTGTCTCATGTGTGTGGTGTGGAGAGAAAGAGGAAGAGAGAGAGAGAGAAAAGAAAAAGAAAAAGAAAAAGAAAAAAAGGTAAAAAATATTCCGCTGTGTTTTTTCTGTTCACCCTAGGTACCAGAGCTTGGTTGATTATTTTGCTAATTATCTGTATGGATTAAATAGAGGATTTACTTGGTGGCATGATTAAACTCACTTATTCCAATTACTCAATTTGGAAGACAAGGATAGAGGATGTAGTGTATTGCAAAGAGTTATTTGAACCTATTGATTTGGTTGGTGTTAAACTAGAAATGAAAACTTATGATGAATGGAAGAAATTGAATAAGAAAGCTGTTAATCATATCATGCAATGGGTTATTCAAAGTGTCTTCGATCATGTAGGCAAAGAAATAAATGCTTATAGTCTTTGGATGAAATTATAAATTCTTTATGAGATAAAGATTGCATAAAACAAAGTCTTTATGATAAGAAGACTTGTGAATTTAAAGCACAAGGATGGACAAAGTGTTGCAAAGCATCTGAATAATTTTTAAGAATTGTTGAATGAGTTGTCTACCATGAAACTTGTCTTGGATGATGAAGTTCAAGCTTTAATTTTGTTGAGTTCCTTACTATAGAGTTGTGAAACTTTGGTTGTCTCTCAATAATTTAGCTCCCAATGGTGTGATGACTATGAGTATGGTGAAAGACAACCCTGTTCAATCAAAGGGCAAGAACAAACGAGCATGGAATTTCTTCTAATTCAGAGGTACTTGTGATAGAAAAAAAAAGGGAGGTGTAAAAGAAGAAAAATCCATGGTGATAACAATCGTGATAGGTTAAGAGGAAGGTCCACTTCAAGAAAATGGATAAAATATTTTCATTATGGTAAGCTTGGACATATGCAGAAAGTGCAGAAAGTTTAAAATGAATAGCTAAAAGAAAGAGGTGAAGAGCAGAAAGAAGAAAATGAAACTACAATAGTTGCATCTGATACAGATTTGTTCATTGTTTACAATGATGCTCATTCTAATATCTCAACTTCTTTTCATATTACCCGACACAGAAATTTAATATGCTCATGTTCTATTTGGGTAATTGGGTAACAACTTCTTTTCATATTACCCCATGCTCTTCCTATTCTTGTGGTAACTTTGGTTAGGTTAGGATGGGAAAGTATGCGAAGTGTCAAATGTGGGCATAAGAGATGTGCAGTTGGAAACCAGCATTGGGTGCAAGTTTCTTCTCAAAGACATGTTCCTGATATGCGCTTTAATTTGAATTCAATTGGAAAATTAGATGATGAATACCATAATCACCTTGAAAAAGGAAAGTGGAAACCTAGTAAGGTTTCTCTTATTCTAGCCAAGGGAAAGAAGATCAATACTCTTTACAAGACATATGCAAGGTTGATCAATGGAGATGTTATTGCTGCTGAGAATGAAATCCCCGCTAACCTATGTCATAAAGAGGCTTGGTCACATTAGTGAGAAGGGACTTCAGATTCTTGCAAAGAAGTAGTTTCCATCCAATATGAAAGGTACGCAACTAACGCCCTGTACTTAGTCTTATAGAAAAGCAACGAAGAATTTCTTTCTAGAAATTTTCTCCATATAAAAAGGGTGGTATTCTTGACTTGTTACAGATGTTTAAACAATTAATGCCAAAATTCTTGGCGATGTCTGTAAGGGGATTTTCCCTCCCCCCCTCAGACCTAGCGGGTCTTAGAACTGAAGGCCCAACCAAGGACGAACAAAGTCTCCAAACTGGCCCAAGGGTAGGCTCCTCTGGGCAGCAGAAGGAGAGAGCGTGCTGCAGGGGATGAGACCCTTTGATCTGGAGGCCCGTCGAGTAGTGTCTAGCTCTCGAGTGCTCGCCTACGTAGTGGGCATAATGTACGGGGAACCCTCGATCTTTTGACAAAAGGATACGGACAGACCACCAAGGATATGAAAATCAAGCCGCATTAATGGCACCACTACCCGATCTACAGGCCACATTAATGAAGCCGTCGTAGAGCCACGCCGCATTAAAGAACTATGACACAGGGAACAGTGAGAATGACACAGACTCCATCGGGACAGACACAATCTGTCCCTCCAGACTTGTGGTATAAATAGCAAGTCCTAGATACGAGAAAGCTCATATATGATTTTTAGACTCTTTTACTTATTTACAAACTTCCAAGAGAATTTACTAACTTTGGCATTAGAGACTCCCCGGCTCTAAGGCCTCTCTCACCTAGTTGTCTTCCTCCGCATATTTTGTAGGCCCATTTCTGAAAACCTGAGTTGTCGGAGCCTGGCCCAAAGTTGTGTAAAACACGATGTCAACAATGTACTTTAGTATGTTACATTGATTGATGATCACTTTAGAAAAGTGTGCTTTTCTACTGAAAATTACTAAAGACCAAGTGCTAGATGTGTTCAAGGTCTTACATGTGAAAGTTGAAAGGAAAACTAGACGATATTTAAAATGTGTTTGGGTAGATAATGATGGTGAGTAAGGAGGACCATTTGAAGAGTATTATAGAAGCCATGTCATCAGGCTTGAGGAAACAGTTCCTAAGACACCATAACATAATGGTGCAGCAGAGAGAATGAAGAGAACAACTTGTGAAAGAATAAGATCTATGCACTCTCATGCAAGATTGCTTAATTTCTTTTGGGGTGAGGCAATGAGGATAGCAGTTGACTTGGTCAACCTTTCTCCTTTAGTTCCTTTGGTTGATGACATTCCCTAAAGGGTTTTGACGGGGAAATAGATTTCTTTTTAGCATTTAAGGATTTTCACTTGCAGGATTTTTGTTCGTGTTCATAAAGGTGAGAGGTCCAAGCTTGATAGCAAATCCAAGAAGTGCATATTTTGGGATTATGCACATGAAGAATTTGATTACAGATTGTGGGATCCGATTAAGAAGAAGATTTAGAGAAGTAGAGAGATATTGTTTTCTTTGAAGACCTAACCATTGAAGACATGAAATATCAGAGTAAAAAGTTAGACTTTCAATGAAAAATTTGTTGATATGGATTCAGTTTTTCCTTCTTTTGTGATGTGTGATTAATATGGGGGAGATGTATTGGAGCAGCAAATTTTTATTTTATTTTATTTTATTTTATTTTTTATTTTTTATTTTTATAGGGTACAAACATTTCATTAATAGAATAGAGTTTACATACATTTATCAAGCCAAATGGCTTGAGAAAGAAAGTCTGAAAAACAATCAAACCACATTGTGATACTCTGAACATTCCATGCATAACGAGCAAACTTGTGGGCTACCCCATTTCCTTCTCTATAAACATGTTGTATTTGGCATTCGGTATATAAAGCCTGAAGCTTCCTAACTTCAAGTACCAAAGCCTCCAGCATAGCTGCAACTTCAACTTCTGCATTCAACACTTGCACTGCCATCCAACAATCTTACTCCACTACTAACTTGTTAATTCCCAATACCCGCACATAGTTGTAAGACTTGAAATATAGCTAGTAGTTCAATAGCTTCCACATTAATCCCTTCCTCTTCAATCTTGGTAGCTGCCTAGAGAACTTCACCCTTATCATTTCGAGGCACCAAACCCACACCAGCTTTGTGACTATTCCCGAAAATAGCACCATCAACATTGACTTTTAACCAATCTATGGGAGGCGCTTCCAGTCATAAAAAACTCGAATCATAGGCCGCGGAAGCAAACGTATGTCCTTAAAGGAATTGAACACATATAATGCATTGTCAATGACCTGCTTCACCGCTACATTCTTCTGCTCGTGCACCATCGGGTTCCTCCTCCACCAGAAACCCCAAGCAAGACAAAACATTAAGGCTAACTCCCCTTCCTTACCTTGCTCAACTACCTTCATAGCAACCTGCATAACAGTCATATTTTTGCCCAAAGATTGCGTTACAGGCAAATAAGAATTCCATGTAGGAAAGATAGACTGACTGTAGAATATGGCATGTGCAAGGTTTTCGACCCCTTCCCTGCAGAAACAACAGGAAACATCTGTTAAGACATGTCTCTTGTACAAGTTCTGTTTTGAAGGTAATCCCTATTTACATGTCCTCCAACCGAATATTTTAATTTTATTTGGGACTTTCATTTTCCACAAGGCCTTCTAGAGTTTCCTCTGCTGGTTTGAGTTTGAACATTCCCTTGTAGTACCATGTTTCCTCTCTATAACCAGCATGTAATAGCTTCTTACACTAAACTTTCCACTCCGCTCTTGAGACCAAATCCACTGATCTGGTTGTTCACTAAGGTAGAGAGGCACCTTCAAAATGTCTGCAACTATGTTTGGATTGAATAGAGCCCTTAATTGTGCCAGATTCGACCCTCCAGTTTGAGTATCTATCAAAGTAGCCACGGAAGCTTCTTGGAAATCAACTCTGAGAATGATATGTTCCTGCATCAATCATTGGTGGCCAATTATCCAGGGGTCTTTTCACAACTCTGCAGTCTTCCCATCCCCAATCTTCCATACACAGCCGTGCTTCAATAACTCCTTAGCTTTCAAAATGCCTCGCCATGCAAAAGATGGGTTTCTTCCTAGTCCAGCTTCTAACAAAGGACCATTAGGGAAATATCTAGCTTTGTAAATTTTATGCAACAAAGAATTTGTTTCTTTCAAGATGCGCCAACTTTGTTTGGCTAACAAAGCCAAATTAAAAGCATGTAGAGATTTAAAACCCAGACCTCCCTTCCCTTTCGAATCACACATTTTTTGCCAACTTAGCCAATGTATCTTCCTCTCTTCGTTCCTCTGACCCCACCAAAATTTAGCCATCATTGCCTCCAACTCAGTACAAAAGCCAGCAGGTAACAGAAAGCAACTCATTGAGTAGGTTGGAATGGACATGGCAACTGCTTTAATTAGAATTTCTCTCCCCCATTGTGATAATAACTGCTCCTTCCAGCACTGCAATTTTTTCCATACTCTTTGCTTGATATCAGAAAAAACCTTGGATTTTGATCTTCCAATAGCAAGAGGTAATCCTAGGTACTTTTCATATTGTTGAACCCCTTGAATTCCCCATAACTGCATTAACTCATTCTTTCTTACAAGAGAGACATTGCCTGAAAAAACCATGGCTATTTTTTTCTTACTAATTTTTTTGACCCGAGGCCAGCTCATATCTCTCCAATAAGGCTTGAATCTTCCTATTTTCCCCCACATCTACTTTACAGAATATTACTGAATCATCAGCAAACAGTAAGTGGTTTATGAAAGGAGCACCTCTACATATTTTGATCCCAGGAATATCATGGTCTAGAGCAGCAGCTTTTAGTAAAGAAATGAGCCCTTCAGTACAGATAAGGGGACAAGGGGTCCCCTTGTCTTAAGCCTGTACTTGGAACTATATTGCCTTTTGGTTTCCCATTCACTAGCACTGAAAAAATAGCAGTTTTAACACAACACATAATCAAGTTAACCAATTTGTTGTCAAAACCCATGGTACCCATCACCTTCTCTAAGAAATCCCACTCAACTCGGTCGTAGGATTTACTTATATCAAGTTTAAGGGACATATAGCTTTCCTTACCCTTCCTTTTCCTTTTCAGATACCCTTCATTTTCCTTTTCAGATAGTGGATTAACTCATAAGCCATAAGCACATTATCAGTAATTAAGTGACCAGGCACAAAAGCACATTGTGAATCCCAGATAAGGCTAGGCAAAAACGTCTTCATTCTATTGGCTATCACTTTCGAAATCAATTTGTAGACCACATTGCACAGACTAATGGGTCTAAAATCTGCTACTTTCACTGGGTTCTTCTTCTTTGGAATTAATGTTATAAAAGTATGGTTTAAAGAAGATGGAAAAGACCCAGTATTTAAAGCATCTAAAACAGCATGAGTAACATAATTACCAACAAGATGCCAATACTTTTGGAAAAACAATGGAGCCATACCATCAGGTCCTAGGGCTTTGGTTGGATCCATTTGCTTCAGAGCCTCCTGAACTTCAGCTTTTGTATTCCTTTTGGATTCAGCCTTCCAAAAATTCCATGGGGCCTCTCTGATCTACAGTTGTAAACAGCTTCTAAAAATACTTAGTGATCAAACCATCCCTCAACTCCCCTTCCTGCCATTCTCCATCATCATTTTGCAATTTTCCATTAAAATTCTTCTTCCTTCTATGAGAAGCCTTTGTATGGAAAAACTTCGAGTTCTGGTCCCCCTCCCTAAGCCAAAGTGCCTTAGACCTCTGCCTCCACATGACTTCATCCCACTCTAGCCACTTCTGAATATCGTCCCTGATGGCTTGTTGTTCAGCCTTTCTTAAACTCATTGGGTCACTTTCTTGCAATTGCCTTAATCGAAGCTTAGCTTTTTTTAGTTTCTTCTACACATGGCCAAAACTAGTGTGATTCCAAGCTTGAAGCCTTGGCCACAATTTGAGATCTTTTTCATCAAATCATCCATAGAGTTGCAGTTAGTGCCCCACCTCCATGTATCTTCCACATTGTTATCACAACCTTTCTCTCCTAACCACATGGCTTCAAACTCAAACATCTTCTCCCTTCTCCTTACCACAACAGCTACTTCTGAGTGCAACCAAATGGGTATATGATCCGAGTAAGCAGCCCCTTCATGTATGACTCTCGCTTGTGCAAATCGAGTCCACCATTGTGGATTCCCAAAAAATATATCCAGTTGTACACTGATACTCGAGCTAGACTCCCTACCATTACACCAGGTATATTTTAGGACCACTAATACAAATATCCCTCAATAAACAATCATTAACAACCTTTTGAAAATCCAACATCTGTCTTTCAAGCCTATCTCTGCCTCCCTACTTCTCATGCTGATAGAGGATTTCATTAAAATTTCCAGACACCAACCATGCCTCATCATCCCGTCTACATAAGGAACGAATCAAGTGCCATATCCTGTGTCTAAGACTATGCTCTGGATGACCATAAACCCCCATAAGAAAGAACTTATCTGTACTAACACCATCCACCATAACACATGCATCAATATGGAATTTTTAGTAATTCAGAATCATTAAATGAACATCGCTTCCCCACAACATCGCAATACCACCACTCCTTCCCTCACTACTCACTGCCAAACAGTTACTAAATTTAACCTTAAACTTACAAGAGTCAAAATCACGCACTTGTAACCTGGTTTCCTAAAGAAACACAATGTCGGGAGCTTCTTTCTTAATGAGATCACGAAGGGTCTGAATGCCACGTGGGTTCCCAAGCCCATGGACATTCCAACTGAGGAATTTCATGGCTCTCGGAGGTGTTGATTGTCAGCCACCGCCGATATGGAAATCTAGGTCTCCGCAGGTCCATCTGTCGAAGCATGCCTTCGCTTTGTGCTTCTGTCAGTATCCTCACCATCCTCTACCTTCGCCTTTAGCTTACAGGTTGAAGATGACCGTTGTGAGCTGTCTGAACTTGGAGATGAAGTGCTATTGATAATAGACATCTGTTTCCACTTAGCCCCTTTCAAAATGTCAGGCCTCTTTCGTCCCGTCAGATACAGGCCCTCCTGTTGGGCTAGCTTGGGCCCAACCTCAGTTCTTGGTTCTCCTATTTCAAGCCATATTAACATATCCTTCAAGCCCGTTAGATCTTGAGCCTGATCCATAGCACTTCCCACCGCATCATCACTCAACGTCTGTGTAAGTCTGACGTCTGTGTTCTTCTCAACCGCCATATTATTCACTTTGAGGATCATGGGATTAAGATCATCTAACATCTGCGTGTTTTCTGTCTACCCATTCTTTGAATTCAAATTCTGACCCATCCTCTCATCAGGTACTGGTACAACACTAGCATCCGTTTCCTTCCTAGATGCCAAATCATTCAAGTTGAAATTTATGGGATTTAAGGATGGCAATGAATTCGTAAAATCAGGAATCCCATCCTTATCAGTCAACTATTGATTCTTCACCACTTCAGTTTCTATAATCTCCATAACATCTCCGACATTTTTGCCAGTTTCCGTAGCAGAATCTATTGTGCCTGAGCCAGACGTCGGAGCATTTACTTAAGCTCGATTCTTGGTGTCACTCGGATGTGACCGTTGAGACCATCGTCGAAGACCTGGACTACCTGCACGCAACCAACTTCCATTGGGGAAACCATCTTTTTCAAACTTATCATGGCCAGACTTCCACAGCTTGCAGTCTGTATGATTATGGCCTAGGCAGCCACAACAATAACAAAAATTATGGAGCCGTTTGTAAGAGAATCTAACCCAGATAGGATCAACAGAACCAATATTAAGCATCTTCCCACGTAGTAGTGGCTTCGTAATATCAATGTTAATCCAAACCTGCATGAATTCCCCCCATGCCATTTCTCCCTCATCAATATCAACTACCTCCACTTTGCCTATAGTGTCTCCAATCAGATGACCAATGTAGTCAGTTTTGGCAATTAAAGGAAGATCATGCAAACGCACCCAGAAGAGAGCCTCAGTAAGTTGAATCTAATGGACATGTTTGTGCCCTTCAACCTCCTTTACCAGCACCAATTGCTTACCAAACGACCAAGGACCATCTCTTATAACTCGATCCTTATCACGGAGATCTTCAAACTCTACCAACAAGATTACAGGGTTTAATTCTCTAAACTGAAATTTCCTGACCGGTCTCCATGCTTTCTTCATTCTCATCTTAAAATCTTCCCGATTATAATGACGATCGGTGATCGGTTTAACCAGCAAACAATTAGCACCACTAAGGGCAGCTGCTTCCAGTTTATGGGCCTCCACAATACCCTCCTCACTTTCCTTCACCATCAGAGACATTCTCTTGTACATCTCCTTTAACCCCTTGTCCATGTGGAACCTTCACGCCTCTACCACCAACCTCCGGTTTGCAAAATCAAAAAAGCTCCTGTACTACGACAGGAAGAAGCCTCTACAGAGGAAAACCCTTTGAGAGGAAAACCAGCAGTATTAGTTAAGCAATTAGCTTTTAAAGATGATCAATAATTAAGTGAGAGGAGCAAGTTGGTACTATTGAAAGTAGTGAACTTGAAATTGATGATATGAGACCAGAACAAGTAGAGCAATTTTTTTTAGCACTGCCAACAAAAAAAAAGTTAAGAAGATCTACTAGAGGACGTTAGCCTTCCTCTAGATCTTCTGCTGCTGAGTATATTTTTCTTTTAGATGGGAGAGAACCAAGGTGTGTTTGTGCTTTGGAAATAGTAAGCTTATGCTTAATGGGTTTATAGATGCAGGTATGGCTGGTGACATTGATTCCAAAATGTCTACTTCAGGGTACTTGATTACTTATTCAGAGGAGCTATGTCATAGCAATCCTGACTGCAGAATGTGTTGGTTTGTCTATCGTAGAGGCCGAGTTAATTGCAATCACTGAAGCTAGTAAGGAGTTGTTATCGATGAAGAAGTACTTAGAAGAACTTGGTTAGAAACTAGAGAATTATATTCTTTACTTGTGACAGTCAGAGTGTTATCCATCTCAGTAAGAACTCAACCTTTCATTCAAGACCCAAGTATATTGATGTGAGGTATCACTATATTTGTGATGCATTGGATATGAAGTTATTAAAGATCGAGAAGATCCATACTAATGAAAGTGGGTCAAATAGGATTAAAAAAATATTGCGTATGCAAAAACTTGAAGTATGTAGAGGAAAAGCAGGTATGGTGGAAACCTTCACATAGTCGGGTGGGAGAGATGTCTTGGGTGGATCCCTTTTTGTGAGGGAAAACCATGTGGCCACTTGAGTGACAATTTAGTAATTTTGAATGAGAACATTTTTGTCTGATAAGAAGGTTGTGCCTCGTGCATGTGTGGTGTGGAGAGAAAGATGAGAAAAAGAAAAAGAAGGGTAAAAAATATTTCACTGTATTTTGTTTTCACCCTAACAATATTAAATATTTGAATTACATTATATATAATTTTTAATACTTTTTATCAATATTGAAATAACTGATTCAAAATCTACTTTCAATATTGTCATAAATCGACCTTTACTCGTTTTCGAATCCGAGATTTGAATTCTACGCACGAATGGAGCTCATCGTGAGAACGTTCCTCGTAGAGTCGTAATCGTAGTCACGTAGGTCAAACTATTACGTACACATGATGATTCGGTCAAAAAGATTCATATCTTAAGGAAATAATTAATTACGTACTGACCGTGCTGCAACTATGTCACGTGGAATCTCACTTATTGGTTGATCGGTATATTCTTTCTTGAAGGTTTAGTAAATTAGCATATAATTTACAGCAAGTACTCGTCCAAACGTGGCCTAGTAAATTAGCAAATTGCATTTTTCAATCATTTTCATTTGCCTTATGTTACATTAATTAACAGTACGTTTAGCTGGCTGAGTGGACTTGGGCGTAATTAAATAGTTTTTATGGGTTTTAACTTTTTACTAATTACGACTTTATATGCTAAAGAAAGACTTGAGAGTACGTGGCCGGATAGACAAATTCCAATGCTTGACTCACTATTAATATTTGTCAGAAGATAAAGGCATATGACCCATGTTCACCACTAATTGCTAGCTTCTGCATCTTCAATAGGAAAATGCGGGAGCTCCCAGCGGAGCTCCAGTGTATTTTATAGTATTTTATAATGTGTATTTTTTAATTCTTTTTTTATATAGATATTTTTAATGATTTTAAATATTTTTAAAAAATAAAAAAATTTATAATATTATTAAATAATACTTGCTTAATCATGAAGTAAAATATAAAATATTTTTTTATGATTTTTTATTTTATTTCGTGATTAAGGAAGTATTTTTAAATAATTTTTTTTTACTTCTTAATTAAGAAAGTGTTTTTAATGATATTTTAAATTTATTTTATTTTTAAAAAATATTAAAAAATAAAAAAAAAATTATATAAAAAACAACTTAAAAAAAAAACACATACAATTTCTACTACAGCCCCAGCGGGAGCTCCCAGCGGGAGCCCCCAGCGGGGGCTGTAGCACTATCCTCTTCAATATTAATGCAGCTCGATCACTCCTAAGATGCAGCATCTAAGGCACTACTTTCTGTCACTTATTGCTTTAATCCAAGTCCTCGTCTTGTTTCCTCGCTCCAACTTTAAGCGCAGGTTAATTTTCTACTCCATAAATCTGCATTGTTGGATGTAGTTTTTGTTTTTCCAAACAATTATTCATGTCTGGCTATAATTACCATGGAGTTCATATGAAGTCTTAGTTCATATGTTTTCCATTTCCTATATAGAAGTGCTCCAAATCCGAAATTTCTGCATACTAAGAAATCAAAGCTGGCGGGGTTGAAAGATTTTGGAGACCTTATTGTATTATTTGGGACTTTTGTAAGCTTTAGTACTTATGAGTCGTTGTTGGAATTCTCGAGGAAGCGGGCGAGTAAGGTGAGCATCCTCTTCTTCAATCTTAAAAAAAATGTTATTTACCTTATTATCTTTTGACGTGATATCAAATAAAAGATAAATAACAAAAGTTAGTAAATAATTTCTTCTCATGATTTAATAACACATCGGAAATGATGTAATAATAGTTAAAATGATGATGAATAACACTTACCATATGGCTACAGAGCATTTCTCATATATATCCTCAACATACCTACTACTGTTATGTCATACTTTAATTCATCTTTTATGTAAGTAGTTGACTTATAAAATCACTTAAATTTGTCCCATCAATTAAAGATTATAGTTATGGTTGCTCAATTTTGTGTGAAATCTAATTTTGCTCAATTGTTTGTGAACACGCAGATGCCCATATTTGAAAACGAAAGTGAAGAATTGTTGTATGAGATCTCTTGCAAGTTTCTCAAGCAAGTACACTACAATCAAAGCAGCTACGTTGTTCGAGAGGGAGAACCATTGGATGCACTGATCTTCGTGGTTAAAGGAATTGCCTGGACATATACAAGTAACCATGGCAATAAAACTGAGTGTCTTAAGACAGATGACCTCTTTGGAAGACATCTTGCATGTAGACTGGGTGTTGGAATCCCCCGAATTATCCAACCTTCCCTTATCAACAGGGACTCTTAAATGTCATACAAAAGTCGAAACATTTAGTCTTATGGCTATCTCAATGCTGGTGGAAATTTAGCAAGTTCAGACACATTGCCCAATCTGCCTCGGAACAGCAGAAACATTTTGCAGTTTCATCAATCCAAGCAGCATGGCGCCACCACCCCATCCATCCTCATAAAGTACTTGAATAAGGCAAGTCTACCCATACTGTTGGCTATGCCCCGCCGCCAACAACTCCCCAAGTTTAGATAATTTTACCACTTAATAATTAATCTAGTACTGTTATCAAATGCTAATCTTGCTCTTTGTCGAAATACAATAAATAGCCTGTTTATGAGGACTTGTATTATATCTGCATTGAAGTTTTTTTAGTCATTAGATAAATTGTTGTCGCTTGATTTTGATATTGAGTGGTTATAAATTGGAGTCTACTTTTTTACATAAATTTATATAGAATTTATCTATTTAGAATTTGTATAAATTATTTTTCATAATTTAATCAGCTTGTCAACCTAGCTAGGACTGATTGGCAGGTTTTCACTTTTCAGCAGCCGAAGTACTACCGGTTAACCAGGAAAAAAAACGCACAAACACCTCTCATGAAACTGTTCGGCAGGAACTGGTCATAATAAAACACGTACATACGAGATTGATAAAGTCTTTAGTTTTGGTTGGTCATTTTACTTGGTCATAATAAAACATGTTCAATATTGACCTTTCAACGCTGGCTGATGAAGTGGAATCTTCGTACGTGTATCCTTCTCCTTTTCATTTCTGGATTATTTGTTTGCTACCGACTGCTTCACTGATTGTGAAATCCCCGGCTCACATTTGATATATATAGCCCGATATGGCGATTACCACTGGCTGTATATATTTTCTTGGCTGCTTGCGGTTTGCATGTCCATCATTCTTCACTCACTACAACATAATGTGTATTTTGTGACAGAGGAAATAGTCACAAAAAAATAAGAAACCGTCACTAAACATATTTGGTGACGGTTGAAACCGTCACCACGACCGTCACCTAATTTGCGTCACAGAAAATATTTGGTGACAGTTTACTATTCAACCGTCACAAAAAATATTTTTAGTGACGGTTGGAAGTGTTCCATTCGGTAAATTGTTCGAACGTTCCTTTTTTTGTGACGGTTGAGAATTGTCATAGAAAATCACGTTCAGACGTAAAATTAAACGTTCGGACGTTAACCCGACCGATTGGCGTTCGAATGAGAGAATTTGACGTTCATTGATTATCGTTGAACGTTTCATATTTACGTTCGAATATTAATGCGTCCGAATGTTAATTTCAATAAACGTTCGAATATTTGTTCGAACGTAAACGTAAATGTTCAAACGTAACGCGTTTAAAGTGTGGAAGTTATTTCGAATGTCAACGAAGGAGCGTTCGAATGCAAGTTCTTTGTTCGAACGTTAATCGCTTTATCGTTCGAACGGTTTGTTCGTTTTAGCATGACGACGTTCAAACGTAGAGTTTGACGTTTGAACGATCCAATTGTATTTACGTTCGAACATTTGTTAGAATGTGAACCAACGTTCAAACGATTTTTATTTACATTCGAACGTACAGATCAGAAATACTAATTTCATAAAATTTAAAAATATAATACCAATTGTATCATATTACATACCATCAATTAACAAGTAACAATGTCTTATAAAAGCACAAAATTAGATATTAAAACTAGCCAGAAATACTGATAAAATCTATTTCTTTTTTTTCCCTCGCCCACCGCGATTCCGTTGCAATGACATAACATGCTCCATGTGCCCTATTATCTCCCGTTGCACTTGCTCTTGCACTTCACTGCGTATTCTTTCGTCTTGGTCTCTCTGTTGGTCCTGCAAACACGTCTCTAAATAAGACTGTCATTCTAAGAGAGAATCTAACTCTTGTTGTCTCGACCTCATATACTCATTCTCATGCCGTGCAGCTTCTAAATCTGCCATAAGATTATTAATTTGTGAAACTGATGAGGTTGAGGAGGATGAACATCTATGCTTGATAGATCATCCCAAACGTCTTGCCATACTAGACTGCGGCCCGAGCACTTGCGTGAATATGTCTATGTCACTAGGAGAGGATTCCTCAGAAGCCGACTGCATCTCCATAATTTTTCTCTGCAACTTAAAAGGTAATGATCGTAAATAATTAGTAACGTATTAAAAGAAATAGAAATAAGAAATAAACTATTCAAATGTTATATAAATAATTTATTTAACAAAATTAACATTGCTTACATAATTATCTGCAGCGACAGGATCCATCCAATCACTATGCTCATTAGTGTGAGTAACAACATAGACATGAATGAGGGAAAAATTTTCAGAATCATCACGTTTCTAACAAAGCGACATTAAAAATTTTAAAAAGATAATGTTAGTACTTATTAGAAAGAATATCAGAAAAATAAATGAATTCTATAATTTTTTAATTACCATTTTTTCAGCAAGACGGTAGAATGACCTTGAACCGGCACAATGGTGGACAGTCAGAGCGGATCTATTCTGTGCATTTGTAGAACTCAAGTGCTACAAAATATATTAAAAATGTTAATTGTAATATGTATACATATAATATATAGAACGAATATGAATGTAAATAATTAAAAGATATAAATGTAAAATACCTGATAATCTGGAGATGCGAAAAGATCACTATACTTTCTCCAATCATCTAACTTCATCTGCTAAAAAGGAGACTGCGCAGCCTCTTCCAACGTCTCACACTTCTTGAAGTGGTCATGACATCGTCCTTTGTGACGTAGGAATAGTGTAGCCATCAACTCATTCACGGTTCTCAAATCCTCGCTACGGCCAAAGTCGAGGTTGAATTCATCCTAACAAGGGAATCAGGTAAAAAATATAATATACTATTTTAGGTGAAAAAAATGTACTGAAAAGTAAATTCACCAACACACGACTTCGAATGTGCTCCTTAATCTCATTCGGAACATCTCGCCATGAGCGCACATAAAATGGAGCATAAGCTCGAACTACTGTGCCAATATAGGAGGAAAGCGCTGCTGCACTATCATCCACTCCTCCAGTGGAATTATCAGGAATTGTGATCTTCAGTTTTTCGTGCCTTCTATCTTTTCCAAGAGAGATTCCACATGTATAGCCATGACCGCGACGTGCAGATGCATCAATTACATGATAATAGATATACTATGATTATAATTATATAGTTATTGAGACAAAAGTATTAACTATATATATAATTATTAACGACAATATTTCCTTACTGGTAGGTGTCAACTGGCTGTTGTTCTCTTCTGTGTTAGCTTGATCTTCAGGAACGGATTCCTCGAGTGGGGAGTCCTCAATGGATTCAGGATTTGGACTTGGTGGAGGCACATTTCTTCGTTGTCGTTTTGGCGGCATTCTTGAAAATAATTAATTATATCAATGAAAATTAATTAGAAGAAATTATGAAAATTCAAGATATTTTATAGCCACCTATATGAATAAAATATTTAGTACTTTTATTCTTCATCTTCAGATGAATTTTCCATGCTTGTTTCAGAATCTCTATCAATAACATCTTTATCATCATCATGCATCTCTTCTTCATCGTCCTTATCCGCCTCCTGCCCGGATTCTGATTCGTCTTCATCTTCTGACTCGTCTTCTTCTTCTTCTTTCTCCTCACTTACTTGAATTGAATGATCATTTAATACAAACGGGTCGAGATAGACGAATGGGACATCATCTCTACACAAGGGAGCAACTCGAGTGCACCGAGGTCAACAAACAAGTTAATACCCTCTCCATCTTCCTGGTATGCCTCAACAATCGGAGTGTCATCTTCATCTCCACTATTCTCGTAATCTGCACTCGTTCCTGCTTCATATATATTTTGAGGAACAAATTTTTGTACGACTCGCCAAGTTATCTCTCCACTATCTTCATTAGCACTTTTCATTGGATCAATCAAGTAATAGACTTGGGTAGCTTGACAAGCCAATACAAATGGATCATTTTCGTACCATTTAGATGCAGTATTGACACTCGTAAAGTGATTATCCCTATATATCGAAACCCGACCATCGCCTAGATCCCATCAATCTCATTTAAAGACATATGTTATAGACCCACCAAGATATTTCAATCCGATAATATCACGTATGACACCATAATAGTCAATATCATCTGTTCCGTGACTCCCTTCAACCAACACACCACAGTTTTGAGTCTTTCTATTACGTTCATGGTCCAGAATATGGAATCTATAACCTCGAACCGTGCATGCAGTGTATTGAAGTGCTCTATTTGACGGACCACGGGCCAATGCATAAAATTCAAAAGAAATTGATTCGGGATCACGAGAACGTTGTTCCAAAATCTAACAATTGTCAATAATAATATATAACATCCTAATATATAACATAAACATTTATAATATAATATATTATAGATAATATTTTGGAAATTAAATTGACAAACGTTCGAACGTAATAATAATTACGTTTGAACGTTCTGTGTATATAAGGCTAAAACCGAACGTCGAAACAACCTTTCCAAAACGTATCCATCGTCTACTCCGTTGGATGCCGCCACGCCTCTGTCACCGCCGCCGTCAACTCCGCCACAATCGTCACTAAAAGGTAGGCACTCATTTTTTATTCAAATAACATGTATTTTATTGAGATTTGAATTGAGTTTTGTTTAAAACCGAATAAGTGATGGTTGGATTTTTAACTCTATTTTCTGGCCACCACGGCCAGCCATTGGCCGAATAGTCATCGTAGAAATATTTCTTGAAGTGTATACTTCATTTCGACAGTGACATTTTGGCATTTAGAACCTTGTAGAGAAAATTTCAAGATTTTAATAATGGCTGAGTCGACTCAGACATTCTGCATCGTAACGTTCGAATGTTTCACCAAGACGTTCGAACGTACGACGTTTAAATTACATAGCCGTTATGGCTTCTACTTTCGAACGTTCATTATCTTACAGTCAGACGTCATTTTCATCAATTTTACGTCTAAACGTTTAATGTATATGTTCGGACGTACTACTTTTTAAATATTATTAAACGACATACGTTCGAACGTGAGTATTTTACTTTCGCAAGTAAATCACATACGGTCGGACGTTTAATTATAACGTCCGAACATAGTGATTTTCTACTTTATTCATGCTTCGACGTTCGAACGTTCATATTTAAGTTCACACGTAAAACAAATACGTTCAAACGTATAACATAAACGTCCGAACGTACGTCAGCCAATATTTATTTACCGCTTATGTTCAAACGTCTATGTTTTACATTCGAACGTATATGTTTTACGTTTGAACGTATATGTTTTACGTTCGAATGTAAATTTATTTACATTATTTTACGTGCGAACATATAAATAAACGTTTGAACGTTTTATCTTTAACGTTCAAACATTTATTTTGCTATGTTTGAACATTAATGCAGAGCAGCTTAAAATTAACACAAAAAAATGCATTAATGTAAATAATTTTTTTTTCCTTTTCTATTTTCAGGATACGACTCTTCCACTGCATACTAGGAAACGAGGGAGGGAAGGAGCAACGTCGGACACTGCTCGTATCAGAGCTCGTACTGTTATGGTAGAGCGAGAGGTCTTGATTAATGAGTTCGACGAACTCTGTTAGCAGCAGACGAACCTGAGAGATGTTTTCCTCAGAAAAGGCTGGGGAAATATTTGCACATTGAGAGGGAAGGTATACCCCTGAATGGTTCAGGAATTCTATATGGGGATGTGTGACATGCCTCAGAATGCATCCTCTCACACTGTGACTGTACGCGGTGTTTCCATTGAGGTATCACCAGATGCATCAGCGAGCACCTCGGGATTCATCGAGGAGTTGAGACATTTGCATACTCCACACCCAGTGAGGATGTAGGCACTTCTACATCATCTACTGGCTGTCCATTTGAGCCAGCATCAGTCAGAGATGCAGGCCAATCAGAGGCTGAGGATACTGGCGTCGAGGCTCGGGATGATGACCGAGACGAGGATTTCTATATCCTCATCGGGAGGGACCGCATGCAGATCGAGCTGAAGAACGCCATCAACCAGAACCATCTGCTGCATTTCTTCCGCATGTTGCACCTTATTGTTGCAACAAATGTTGATCCCGTGGCACATAAAACCATATTTAGTCAGCTTCAGGCACAATTTTTTATACGAGTGGCATGTGGAGATCCTATAGATTTGCCACTGCACATCTTTGAGAGGATCCGTTACGAGGCAAGCATCGTCTCCACGGATAATCTCCCATACGGTGTCCTAATCAGCCAACTATTACTTGCACGGAGAGTGCCAACCCAGCCAGAGGAGCGGGTCAAAGATCAGATGAGCCTCCTCGACATGACCATGCATTGACGTAGCATTGGACAGGCGAGGGGACGTTAGCCACCTTCTGTAGAGGATCTAGTTCCTCCGATGCAGCTTGAGCCAGGTCATGTCGGGAGTAGTAGTCAGCATACGCCGAGTACATCTGCAGGAGATGCGCGGCGTGCTTGGGTTGATGCGGTCATCTCACAGCTGACTGCACATATCGATCATAAGATCGATCGATCGCTCGAGGCTAAATCGGCGTCTATTGCCGAACTCACCCATCGTGTAGCTATCCTCAACGACAAGGTTGATACCTTGACTGAGGAGGTACGGAGTTCGACTTTTGCGGATAACGTTATCATCTGACTGTTGTTTACTACATTCTATCAAATTTTATATTTTATTTTTAATATTTGTAAAGAAAAATATTATTGAATATTTCAATCATTTTTTAATTTCAATTTTTAATCTTCTTTGATGTTATATTTTTCAACTTTAATACTAAATCACTGTATTTCAAATATATATAAACATAAATATATATTTATATATTACAAATTGTGTATATATAAATATATACAATTCAATTTTTTAGACTTGTTCACAAATTATGCACAATAAAAACTACATAATTTTTAAATTAAAGTCAATTAATTTAAATTTACAATGAACGTTCGAACGTTATTACTTAAAGGTCGAACATTGGCGCAAACATTTTACGTTTGAAAGTTAATTAATAACGTTCAAACGGTTGCGCCAAAACATTTTACGTTTGAACGTAAACAGATATAACATTCGAACGTATATGTAACGTTCAAACGTATATTTCCCATACGTTGGAACGAAAAAAAAAATCTCATCTATCTTTAGTGACAGTTTCCAGAAACTGTCACTGAAAATACCTTTTAGTGACGGTTTAGGGACTGCCACAATTTCCCAATCGCCACTAAAATGCAATTGTGTTGTAGTGACTAGTATGTACATTCCTTAGTTATGATAGTGGTAATCGATGACTAAGGTTGAGTTTGCCTTCTTAAGAAAATTAATGAACATATGTGAATGATTGTGATAAATAAATAAAAGAAATCGTCTCTCTATTTTTAATAGGATAAATTTAGCTGTGATTTCTTCAATAAGAAAAAATATTGCTCTTACTTGAATTTGAGGATTTTAAGTGAGAGAAATGCGCATAAAGTTGACTCTACAATATTAAAGTTATAAATATTTTGGACAATATTAAATAAATAATAAATAATAAATGATCTATTTGATGTGTTTGTATTTTTTCCACTCGAGGCTTTTAAATTTGAATAAAAAAATAAAAGATAAAAGGGGCAAAGAGCCGAACAAGTGTATCAAAACAATCAATACAGGCCAGAAAAATATACATAAATAAAAACAAATGATCAAGAATATTTGACCAAACAAGCTTGGTATCACTTTTTCTTGACTCTCGCTTAAGACAAAGGAAAACCAACATTACATCGATCCACCAATAAACCAATACCACAAAAACAAAATACCAAATCAAAAAATAAAGAAGAAAACACAAGATCCGAAAATTTGGGAGTCCCGTTTTATCTTGTTGAATAATCCCCTTCCATAACCATGGCAAATTTTGATCACCTTCGTAACAAATACACCTCCCTTCCTCCCCATGTCTTGTCTTGACCCAATGCATGCGTGGTTGATTAAAGAGATGGCCCTGCCTTGAAAGCTAATTTCTGTTGATCTACGGAGAAAATTCCTTTTTCTAATTCCCGGCTGAGAAAAAAAAGTACTATATATGTGGTACAGTATTTGGGATTAAGTTGCCGTTAGAAAAGCTGAAAAATGGTGTTTAATTTGCTAATCTATTCTCCATTTTCTCGGTAACCAAATTATTCAGCCAATTGTAATGCCAAAATAACTTCGTACGTTGGGTCTATAAATATATAGTTTGGCAATTCATTTTGTATTTTCAACTCTGTAACGTTCTTGATCAGCTAATTCGTGTGCATGCATCGGCAAGATATGATCTCTTACAATGCAGAATTGCGGCATGTGGAGGCGTCGTGTGTATCTAGTTTTGTGTTTTGCAAGATATGGATCAATTAATATGAATTCCAAAAGTCAGAGTTTGGAATTCAGAGTTGGAGTCGGAGTGACTCCGAGAAGGGTTGTCGGAGTTGGAGTTGGAGTTGGAGTTGGCATTCAGAGCTTCATGGAGCTCCAAACTCCAAACTCTGGCTTTAAAAAAAAAAAAAAAAATCCAGATGTTTACAATTGAATTTAAATAAATAAATAAATAAACAATGCCGTTCCGCTTAGTGTGGAATGACGTCATTTCTTCACACGGGGATGGTCCAAAACGTAGGACCTCCTTCTTTCTTCTTCCCCTCACTCTCCCTTATTATGATTCTCTGTTCCCACTTCCCTCTCTGAGTCTCTGTTGCTCCATTCCCGTTTGATGTCGTGATCTTATCGTCGTTTACGCCGTTCAACCTTTGAGATGCTGTAACTCGTAAGTGTACTTAGTGTAGTCTGAGACTCTGAGCCCTAAATTAATTAGTTTTCGTAATTTTTATTTTTTGCCATGATGTTGGGTTGCCTTTAATTATTTGATGCTTTACATTATAACAGTTGTTTTGGGTCTAGTTGTTGGGCTACTTGTAAATGTAAAATGGAATGGATTACTATGGAGTGAAACACTATGGAAAACTCACATACAGTCAACCTAGTGCATTTATTATTATAAAATGCAGCAAAACATTCTACCAACAATTGTCACTTACAACCACAACCTCAAAATAAATGTGCAGAAAATACTTCAAGATTTCTATAAGCATTCGACTATCTGTACATTCTTTACAATCACAACTGCCAACAAAAATGCTCCAGATTTTCACAAAATACTTCAAATAACCCATCAAAAATAGAATAATAATTTTCATACATGTTGAACACCCACAAATCTATACATTCTTTACAACCACAACATCCAATAGAAAACTTCCAGATTTTCACAAAATACTTCAAGAAACCCATAAACAATGCTTCACAAATTCTCATCATTGCCTGATGGTGTTTGTTGTGTGACAGTACTATATTGGGTTCCAATAACAACATTTTCAACGTTAGCACCAACTTGGGGGGCCAGGACCTCACCAACTCCAACTTGTTCATCATCAAATATTTTCCTGCAAGTCTAATTTTCAAAATGCCAGAAAATACACATCTATTAGAAAGGAAACAAACACTAGTCTAACATATATACAATTAATAGAAAAAAAAGCCGAGTACCTGTTTCTTCTTTCTCTTGGTTAAGGCCTTCTCCACAGGTGGAACCTTTCTCTTTGTTGGGGGTCTCCCTTTCCCTCGAACAACGTTAGGACTTAATACTTTCTTACCCTTATCCACGATGTCGCTCTCATTGACCTTAGTTGAACCGGACTGAAGTGGTAATCTTTTAAAATTATGCTCAAACTCATCCAAAACCCGCATGAATGCATTGACATGGTTATCACTTGGGGATACACACGTTGCTAATTTCAGACATCTTTTAACCACAAGTTCATACCTTCGTGTGTCCGCATTATCTCGCAAGTCATCATCGCTACTTTTGACAAGTGTGTATCTCTTCTTTAAGTCTTTCATCCACTGATCCAAGACGTACCTCTCTGGTAATACATGAATCTTCTTTATTTGACAAACTTTAAATACATGTCTACAAATAATGTCCCTTATCTCAAACAGTGCACACGTGCATTTGATATCACATTCCTCCTCATTATAGTAAACTACGTAATGGATAGTTTTGACATGGTCATCTGTGAAAAGTTCATCCCAGACATCGAAGGTGGAAATACAACCCTGTTTGCTAACAAGTATGCAATTACAACAAATCATCCCCCACACCTCCCTTTGGATTTCTTTAAACTTGGCATTTGTATACACTGCTTGAAACTGTTTCTCAATGTGGAATGGACTCACATATGGGATGGTTTGGTTGCACAAATTGAAATCAGTTGTTGTCTCTACTTCCACCTTCTTCCTCAGAGCATTGTCAAATTGATCCACAATTTCCTTCAACGTTGTACCAGAATGCACATATCCGTCAAAAAAGACATTCATGCTTTCAAATAGCTGTGTAATGCTCATACCAACCCAAAATACACCCTTCAAGAAAGTTGGTACCTAAAGTGATCTCTCGGTATACAACCCTTATAGCCACGCATTATCACCAAGGTCATATTTCTGAATTAGTTCCCCCCACTTGGCATCAAATTCTTCACAGGTATATGAATCATATAGGGCACTCTGAATGGCAGTCTTCAACCTTGCGTTGAATTGGGAGTGAGATCCCAATTTATCAGGCAGTTTTTGCATGATATGCCATAGACAATATCTACAGCCAGTTTCTGGGAATACTATCGCAATGGCACTCTTAATTGCCCGGTCTTGGTCTGTTATGATTGCTTTTGGAGCCTGACCGTTCATGTAGTCCAACCATGCTCGAAACAACCACACAAAAGTACTTGTATCCTTGCTTGAAATCAAGCCAACCCCTAATGGTATGGACTGCCCATGATAGTTTACCCCAACAAAGGGAGCAAAAGGCATACCGTATCTATTTGTTAGATACGTCGTATCAAAGGTGATCACATCTCCAAAATACTCGTACGTGGCTCGAATATGTGCATCAGCTTAGAACACATTTCTGAGTCGCAACTCATCATCCACATCCATCACAGAAATAAATCTATCATTCATCTTCCTCATCCTCTTAAAGTAATCACTAAGTATTTCACCACCTCATTTACCCAGCCTAAAGTGTTTGGCTTTGTTAATATAATTTTGACAATCTTTCTCTTGAAATTCAAGATTCTCGAACCCCCCGCATCAACGACAATTGCTCCAAAATTTTTGTTCATTTGAATACCTACCCTGTCATTCAGATCAAGCATTCTTTGACTGTATTCATCTAAACACTTTTGACTTCTAAAAAATTTTGACTTCTGTGGGTTGACAGTACTATGATTGTGAGTATTCTTAGCAGCGGTCAAAACCCATACACCTTTTTTGTCCAAGTGAGCATTTACCTTCACCTTACAGTCTGTTTTAATTGTTGGTCGTGACTTTGAGATATTACTGTGATTCGGATGGTAGTTGTCGCTATGTGCACACCTAATTGTCACATACTTCGGTTTTCCAGATGCATCTATCTTCGTCCTTTGTGTGATAACACCAAAACTTGTTGCTTGGCATATTGCTTATAATATACAAGAAACTCTTCATCAATGGCGAACTTCATACTAGGTTTTGGCTCCTCAACTCGTTCATCATCATCCGATACTTCATTAGTTTCCTTGACCTCTACCTCTTTATTTACGTCTGACGAAGTTTCTGAAAATGAAAATGTATGTTTCGTATTAGAATTTAAATTATAACATTGGATGTTTACTAATTGGGTTAAAAGTCTAATACCATTTGTCAGGTGACAGCTCTTATCAGTCGTATGTGATGTACCACCAAAATTCTTTTCACTTTCAGCACCCAATGGCAATGGCACAGTTGATGATTCACTTGCTAGTTGGGAAGTCTTTTCAGATCTTGTTGACTCCTCTAGATTACTTGATGGTGGCATCGATGGATGCTGTAATGAGACACGGTGTTCAAATAAATTCAATGCATATAAAAGAAAACTAAAAATGATTAAAAGGAGTATACCTGGTAGGTATGTTGAACTCGTGCTCCGGATTACTCGACGAAGGGTAGGGCATCATTGGTCCAAAAGGTGGCATCGATAGAAGCTGTAGTTAGGCACAGTGTTAGAACATCTGAAATGCATATAAGGAAAAAAAACCTAAAAAAGTTTAAAAATAATCTACTTGGTTACCCCAAGTGCATGTATATGGATTTGGATATGCATTTTGAGGCAAGATAAATGGTGGGTAGTACGAGTTTCTTGGACCATAATATCCCTATAATACACAAATAAAAAATACATTTAACTAAATGGCAATATCAGATATAACAACATTTCCAAATGATCAATATGTTTCATACTTGAGTTGAGTCAGTGAAATCGATGTAGAAGGTGTAGAAGGCATAGGTGCCGTTTCATCTTCCTCTTTGTCCATCCTGCTATTTCAACTGAGATTTTAAGACAAAGTTACTAAACAAAAATGCATAAATCATTCCACAATTGAGTACGTTAAAAGTATAGTGGTTAAACATAAATCTTCAATGTAAATCTAGAATTTAAATACTTTAGTTTAAAAGCATGGTGGTTGAATACTTTAAAAGCATAAATCATTCCACAATTGAGTACGCTACTTCTCTCTTTTTCTCTTGCCTTTTTTTTTTATTTGTCAAATATTACAAACTTTTTTATAAATCCTACAAATGAGGAGATAGAAAAGGGGGGGGGGGGGTGATAGATCTGTATTTTGCACTCAATAGTGAAAATTATGTTTGTCACTGCTTTCTGTCCAATGCAATTCTATAAATCTCTCCCCCCCACTTCTCCCACCCCTTGGTAAGTAGAATTTTATGAACCTCAATAGATTCTACTTCAGTGAATCAATAGACAATCGCCATGTAAATTTTCCATTAAAAAAAAGCACGTATAAAAGAATCATAGTTTTGAAATGAATTACAGTGGTCTTCATTAATAGGTAGGAATCCCTGCACTGCATGTTTATTCATACATGTAGCTGAGAAATAAAGATATTTGTTGTTCATAATGTAGCTAGAGTAACAACAAAAAAATGATTACTTGTACATTTAAATTACAAACAGCATACATTTGAAAACAAAAAGTAAAAAATTATTGGCTTTTAATGCAATTTTCTCATACTTCATCAACTTTGAGAAGTTACACGGCGCATAAAAAAAAAATCAGCTTGCAATGGCACTCATATGTGCAACCCAATTGACTTTTAATGCAATTCTCACTCTTACACAAGGCATAAAATAAAATAAAATTACCTTGCACTAACACCCACCCCAAGTTCCAAGTTCACAAACACATTGAGAAATGAAACCTATCAAATATACTGTAATTTTCGGGCAATAGTAGACAAAAAAAGATAACAAAAGCAAAGAAAAACCCAAACTTTATTGATTGTGGTTTTCGGTGCTCGGTTTTCTTTGCAAGAGTTGACACAGGGGGTAAACCATCAAATGAAAGCCCCACGTAGAATCGAACAAGCAGCACTGATCTAAAAGTGAGCTGAATGTCTGTCTACGTTGAAAGAAAAGCATAAAAACGAGATTGTAACACATAAGAAAAACGGAAATGGCTCAAAGATTATAAAACAGGATAAAATAAAAAAACATTAAAAAAAAAAAAGTAAAAACTTGTGACCCTGTGACATTGAATGTGGAGGTGAAGACTCGTGGATGCAAGCTAATGTTGGCGGTGGGTCTGTCGTGGCTAACTTCTCGTCGACAATCCCAGACGGTGGCAAACGTGAAGAGGTCACTGGTGGAGGCAGAAGAGGCTGCGAGCGGGAAGAAGATGTTGTCTGGCAGAGGAAGAGGGGGAGAGAAAAAATAAATTCGAAATGTGTATTGGGTATAATTTTAGGTTTAACTAAACCCACGCTTAACATTAGAAAAAACAAAAAAAAATTGTCACATCACGTTTTGTGTGGCACATGAGAAAAAGTGGGAGAACTCTTGATTTTTCCCTTTTGTACAGTAACGTGCACGTTTAGCTGGTTGACTGTTCACTATTGTGTATTATCTATATATATATATATTTATCATACATGATTAAGACATGATCACCATTGTTCACCACAGCTTCTGCATCTTCAATATTGCAGCTCACTCGTAATTAGATGCAGCATCTAAGACACTTTCTGTCACTTATTCATGCTTTAATCAAAATCCTCTTCTTGTTTCCTCGATAGCTCCAAGTTTAAGTGCAGGTTCATTTTCTACTCTATAAATACAATAGCCAGATCTGGCTATTACCATGAAGTTCTTTATATGTGATTGTGCTGTCCTACATGAGTTTTTATATTCATGTTAAGTTTTTTTTTTTGCTTCTGGGTTGCATATTATATATATGATAGCGTTCATTTGTTTTCCATTTTCTAGAAGTGCACCAGATCCAAAATTTCTGGATACTAAGAGAAGTTCGCCGTGTTGAAAGATTTTGGAGACCTTATTCTATAATTTAATTGGGACTTTGTAAGCTTTTGTTTGTAAGCTTTAGTGATGAGTCGCCGCTGGAATTCTCAAGAAAGTGGGCAAGTAAGGTGAGCATCTTCTTCTTCTTCTTCTTCTTCTTCTTCTACTTGATGAGGATCCTTACTCACGAATTTATTTGTCTGAGGATGGGCATGGGAAAAAGGGTCTAGGAGCTCCTGGGGCTGATGATTGGGAGACCATAAGAAACTTTTCGAAATTTCTTCATGTATTTTATAATGTCACCCTGCGTATTTCTGGATGTATTTTATAATGTCACCCTGCGTATTTCTGGTACACTATATGTCACATCAAATTTGTATGTCCAATAGCTTATCAATATTCATAAAAACTTGAATGTTTTTTGTGACAATGGTAATCGACGCTTGAGTTCAATGGCTTTGAGAATGAAAACAAAATATAATAAATATTGGGGTGATCTTGAAAAAATAAATCGATTATTGTTTGTTGCTGCCATTCTTGATCCACGGTACAAATTGGTTGCTCAAGCATATTGGTTCAACAAAACATTGGGCAATGAGAGGGGTGAGGAATTTGTTACACTCCTCAAGAGGGATATGGAATATTTGTATGAACAATATGTAGGGTTTTGTGGTGGCCGCGTAACTGGGTCTAAGTCTACTCGGAGTCAAAGTGGTGAAGGTAGTGCATCAATGGGGACACTGGGGAGTAATAATAGTACCTGGAATGATGATGACCCCATGGACTTTTTGTTGGGATTCCATAAAGACCAAAAATCAGCATCCTTGATGGATTGTAAATCTGAACTAGAGCTGTATTTGTTGGAGGATGTTGAGGTTCCTACGGGAAATTTTGAAACTTTGGTATGGTGGAAAGTCAATTCAAGCAAATATCCGGTTCTTGCTCTAATGACAATAGATATCTTGGCCATTCCGATCTCCATCATTACATCTGAGTCTACATTTAACACAGGAGGCCGTGTCCTGAATCCATTTAGGAGTTCTTTGGCTCCAAGTACTGTAGAAGTTCTTGTGTGCACGCAAAACTGGTTAAAGTCAACTCCTATATGCTTGAGTGAAAATTATACGGATGCCATTGATGATGCAGAGAGTTATAAGTTAGACTCAAGTAATGTATTTAGAGATTTTTTTAAGTTGTTATATATGTTGATTTTGACATTTTGTGATACTAACCTCCTATACTTTAACATCTTAATATAGAATTAATCACTGGTATAGCCAACTTACTTCGTGAAGATGATTGACAATTTGACAGATTGAGCCTTTGAGGTTTTGAGTTACTATCCAAAATACTAAATGTTTCATGCTGAATTCTGTTTACTTTTCAAAGACAACTCTGCTAGCTACTTCTACTTTGTTTATGCCATATTTATTTAAATTTTCGAGACTTCAGTTCAAACAATCTAAATGGATCAATTCCTCCAAATAGGCTTTTTGAGAATATTACAAGTACGTAAGATTCTGCATCTTCCTAATAAGATGTAATATACATGCTTTTTATGTTTGTTTAAGTTTATTTTTCAGATGTAATTAAAGTTGGATATTTTTCCTTACTAATATTTTCATTTTTTTTTTCAAGTAAAACTTGAAAATTGGAACATTTGGAAGTTTGTAACATTTAATATGTTTTGGTTCATTTGTTGGGCATTTAGAATATTGTAATTTGGAAGTTTGTAATTTATTTTATTTTGGTGCATTTGAAACTTTGTAATTAAATGTTGTTGGGAACATTTATTTTGGTTGGCACTTAGAACATTTTGGATTTCTTTTGTTGTTAGAATGAAACTTAGAAGACATTTATTGTAGTAGTGGTAAGTAAATATTATTATAATGGGTGTGGATGATGGATAGTAGGTGTGGTCCTTGTGGATGTTTATTGTAGTAATTAGTTGAAACTTGGATGTGGATATCAGGATATGGATGATGGGAGTACATATAAAAATAGGATTTTCTTTTTAAATTTTGAATGCATGTTAGTATGTTGTTTTATTTAGTTGTATTTTTTGTTATAATCAAAAGTTTAATTAGTTTAGATTGTAATTTTGAGAAAATTGAAATTTAAAATGCCAAATTTTTTTTTTAAGTGGGTCAAATATGAAGTTAGAAAAGATTAAAAAAAAAAAATTCAAAAATCTGACTCTGCTCAGACAAGTCGGAGTCAGAGGTGGATCGGATTCTATACATCTCGGAGTTGGAGTTGGAGTCGAAGGTTGTGCCCTCTGACTCCGAAGTGGTCGGTACTCACCCCTAGGTATAAT